>NC_057797.1:246462733-246484432 GCF_018294505.1 Triticum aestivum | reverse complement strand
ACCGACCTCCCGCCGGCAACGAGCTCCGCCGGAGCCGCTCCCGCCTTTTCGCCGGAGCGCCGCAGCCATGCCCTCGCCGCGCCGCCGCCTATGCCATCCGGAGCCGCCCTGCCTCGCCTCCATCCGGTCTGGGCCGGCGCCGCCCAGATCCGGTGACCTCGACGCCGGATCCGGCGAGCTCCTCCTCTGCCCGGAGCTCCCGCCGCCGCCCCTGCCTTCTCCGGCGCGGATCCGCCGCCGCCTCGGTTCGTGCGCTGCCCAAACCCTAGATCTGAAGGTGGTATTTTTCGTCTAAGTCCTCAGTTTGCATTAATTTTTGGGCATTTCTTCATGTCATAACTCATCACCCGTTGCTCTGATTCGTGCGTGTAGCATATCAAAATGTTCGTCTCGACGAGTACATCATTTCATCTAATTGCATCATTTTCATTTGAGCTCATCTTGATGCCCCAAATGCTGTTGGAAGAAGGTTATGTGATGTAATTGTCAGATCTGTTTCAGCAAATAGATATTTGTCATTTTTGCCATGATTAATGTGTGCATGATATGCTCCTGAGCTCTACATGATTTTTGTTATATGCCATGCCATCTTTACAGAGGTGCTTACCATGTATTTTTGTGATATGTGTGGTGACTAACACAAGCCTGCAAAGTAGTGTAATCGGTAATGCTGATTTCAGGGGCTTAGAATTTCACTAAGTCCTTGTCCTGATTTTGCCGTTATGCCATATGTTCATGTTGTTTCCTAGTGATCCGTGCCTCTTTTGATGATGGTCAGTAATTATGATTTGTTAACATTGTGGTGCTCTATCCATCCATGTCTTTGTTTGCATTTATGGAGCACACTAGCTTGAGTCAATCCAGCTCTACTTTTGCTATATCATGAATCCTGGCAGATTGTTGACTTGTTAGCGATTTTGTTGAGGATGTTGCTATTGATCCGTGCACGCTATGTTGTTGTTCTTGCCATGTGTAGCTTCTATGCCATGTATTATTGATGTGTGTATGCTTAGTTTGTCATGCCATGCTCTGTAGTGAGTGCATCGAGCTCGTAAACATGCCTACTCGTTAACTGATATGCATGCTCCAGTTTTTCACTAAGTCTAAATCTGTTTATGTTTTTGCCATGTTCACATGCTTGCAATTGTATTTTTTGATCCATTTTGGCTCAAGGTCACTAAGGGACTTTTGTTAAGTTCTTTGAGTAGCTTCATGCCATGCCTTGATTTGCCATGACATGTTCCTGTAGCATGTAGTTTGCATGCTCTAAAGTGTGCTTCCTGATGATAAATTCCAGACTTGTGTTAATTTCACTAAGTCTGAAACCTGTTATCATTTGCAATTTTGCCGTAGCTCAATGTTCATCTTTTGTCGAGCATATTGATTGGATCCCTTCCATGTATTGTGTTGCCATGTTTGAGTGCTTTAGCATATCTAACTTGTTGCATTTAGATGGCTACTTGCTGATTATCGCAGACCGGTGCCATATTTGTTTTGCTTGCCATTTCCAAACCGTGCATCCGATTCCGGTGATCTTTATATCGATTTCAACCGAAATCAACTCATCTTTCCAGTGGCACTCTTGGATTTCAATGTTGAGGCCACGTTCAATCATTCCTTTCCAAATCATACATATGCATCACATACCGCATCCCGCATATCATACCATGTTTGTGTGTTGGTTGTTTACTATGTTGTGTGCTTCTTTCCTGTGTTGCTTCTTCGGATTGGTTCCGACAACGTCGCGTTTGTGAGGATCCGTCCATCTACGTCCGTGTGTCTTCTTCGTGGACTTGTTCTTCTTCCTTGCGGGATTTCAGGCAAGATGACCATACCCTTGAAATCACTTCTATCTTTGCTTGCTAGTTGCTCGCTCTTTTGCTATGCCTATGCTGCGATACCTACCACTTGCTTATAATGCCTCCCATATTGTTAAACCAAGCCTCTAACCCACCTTGTCCTAGCAAACCGTTGTTTGGCTATGTCACTGCTTTGCTCAGCCCCTCTTATAGCGTTGTTAGTTGCAGGTGAAGATTGGAGTTTGTTCCATGTTGGAACATGGATATTTTGTTGGGATATCACAATATATCTTATTTAATTAATGCATCTATATACTTGGTAAAGGGTGGAAGGCTCGGCTTTATGCCTGGTGTTTTGTTCCACTCTTGCCGCCCTAGTTTCCGTCATATCGGTGTTATGTTCCCGGATTTTGCGTTCCTTACGCGGTTGGGTTATAATAGGAACCCCCTGACAGTTCGCCTTGAATAAAACTCCTCCAGCAATGCCCAACATTGGTTTTACCATTCGCCACCTAGCCTCCTTTTCCCTTGGGTTCCATGGACTCAAGGGTCATCTTTATTTAACCCCCCTAGGCCAGTGCTCCTCTGACTGTTGGTCCGACCGAGTAGACTGCGGGGCCAACTCGGGGCAACTTGAGGGTTGGTTTTACTCGTAGGATGTCTCATCTGAGTGTGCCCTGAGAACGAGATATGTGCAGCTCCTATCGGGATTTGTCGGCACATTCGGGCGGTGTTGCTGGACTTGTTTTACCATTGTCGAGGATGTCTTGTAACCTGGATGCCGAGTCCGATCGGAATGTCTTGGGAGAAGGAATATCCTTCGTTGACCGTGAGAGCTTGTGATGGGCTAAGTTGGGACACCCCTGCAGGGATTTGAACCTTCAAAAGCCGTGCCCACGGTTATGGGCAGATGGGAATTTGTTAATGTCCGGTTGTAGAAAACCTGAAGTTGACCTTAATTTAAATTACATCAACCGTGTGTGTAACCGTGATGGTCTCTTTCCGGAGGAGTCCGGGAAGTGAACACGATGTTCGAGTTATGTTTGACGTAGGTTATTCTAGGATCACTTCTTGATCATAGTTGTTCGACCCTGCTTTTGCCTTCTCTTCTCGCTCTCATTTGCGTATGTTTAGCCACCATATATGCTAGTCGCTTGCTGCAACTCCACCTCATACCTTTTACCATTCCTATAAGCTTAAATAGTCTTGATCGCGAGGGTGTGAGATTGCTGAGTCCCCGTGACTCACAGATACTTCCAAAACCAGCTTGCAGGTGCCGTTGAACCATGCAGATGACGCAACCAAGCTCAAGGAGGAGCTCGATGAAGATCTTGTCCATTGTGTTGTTTCGTTTTCAGTCGATCAGTAGTGGAGCCCAGTCGGGACGATTGGGGATCTGTTTAGCTTTTGGGGTAGTCTTCTTTTATTTTTGGTTCCGTAGTCGGACCATGATTGTATCTGGATGATGTAATGCTGTATTCATGTAATTGTGTGAAGTGGTGATTGTAAGCCATCTATGTATCTTTCCCCCTTATGTATTACATGGGTTATGTGAAGATTAGCTCACTTGCGACATTGCTTTCAATGCGGTTATGCCTCTAAGTCGTGCTTCGACACGTGGGAGATATAGCCGCATCGAGGGCGTTACACTCGACCTCGGTCGTCGCTCCTACACGTATTATGACACTACAATCTGTATATATCAATTATTCTTTCCGAATACATAGAGAATCACTACATACCTTGCTGGTCCTCTAGCTGCTTCCTTGCCTGGTCGAGCTCTTCTTCGGCCCACTCCAGTTTTTGCTTTAGTCTGGAGACTTCGGCAGTGTGAGAGGTCACAGCCAGCAGCGATACCTGCTTATTCAAATTAGACATAGTTTGGTTAGCTTCCTGCGAAATTTAATTGATCCTCTGCCCGGCTTTTCTTTCCGAACACCGGACAGTGTCTCAGGGGCTACTGTCTATATTGGGATTTTCTCGGTTAAACACCGCTTACCTCAAAACCTATCAGCAAGCCGCTGCAGGCTTCGGTCAGTCCTCTCTTGACGGACGGAACCTTCTCAATCATCGTACCCATAAGGATACGGTGTTCTTCCACAATGGAAGCTTCTCGTAGCGCTTCCAATAGATTATCCGGCGCCTCTGGTTGGACAGAGGTCGCCGGCGGGACGGGCACGCCTCCTTCCCTTGAAGGAGGCTGCTTGTCAGATTTCGGGGCCGTGTGGGTCTCCAGATCCGTGCTCAGAGGGGGGCCGAATTGAGCACGACCCCCATCGTCAGTCTCCATGGGGGCCTGTTCCCCCATGTGTCCGGCGGCCGAGGTTTCGCCCTCCGGGGCCGCCTTGACGGCCTCCCGAACCTCTCCCTAGACTAGGAATGTCCTTTCGTATAGCACCTCATCGTCTCCCTTGGCCTTGGGAGAGTAAGCGCCCAGCGGTGTCTCGCTGGCCATCTCCTTTGAGCCCAACAAGCCTCTTGATGAGGATCGCTGGGAGCTGTCGTGGGCCAGACTGCAATGACATGATTAAACCATATAAAATACCATAAGGTGGAAAGCCCAGATAAATGGACGTGTATGGGTTCTTAGCACTCACGATGCGGCCAGGGGCTTGTTCCGGGGGCGTCACTCCGGACTGCTGTCGACGTCCCACGCGGAGGTGCGAACGGGAGGGCCTTTCCCCTTCTTTGGCGCCTCCGCCTCCAGAATTGTGGAGGCCACCCTCTTCATCCTCCCCCCATCAGGGGAGAATCACTCTCCTCATCCTCCTCATCGTCGTTGTCTTCGGCGGCGGAGGAGCGGGTCTTGTCTTCGAACGTCGCGTCTGAAGCGCCCTTGCGGCGGGGGCCACTCCGGACCCCCTTGGCCTTCCCTTTGGCCTTCTTCTCTGGCGCCTTATAAGGCGTCGACACCAGCATCTTCTCTAGACGCGGGATGACTGGTTCTTCAGCCAGCGGAGCCGGACACTGGATCTGCTTCACCCTCTCCATCCATTCCCGAAGAAGCAATTATAATAAAAACTCAGATATCATCCTTGAAACAAGAAAGTAGAGGATGCGTTAAAAATAACATACCTCGTTGGCGAGGTGGTTAATGTCGTGCCCGCGATCCGAGTCTGTGGCCGGTGGTGTCTCGTTGCCCTCGAAGAGCAACTTCCAGGCGTCTTTGTGAGTGGTTTCGAAGAGCCTCTTCAGGGTATGGTGCTTCTTCGGATTGAACACCCATAAAGGGCAACTTCGGCTTTGGCACGGGAGAATCCGGCGAACTAGCATCACCTGGGTTACACCAACGAGCTTGATATCTTTGTCCACCATGCTTTGAACGTGCGTCTGCAATGCAATCAGCTCATCTGGTGAACACCAGTTCGGGTTCTTCTCAACCTAGGAGATGAGTCGCGTGGGAGCGCCAGAGTTGAATTCGGCAGCTGCGGCCCAGGCGGCGCCGTGGGGTTCTATGATGTAGAACCACTGCTTTTGACATCCCTTAACAGTCTCCACAAAAGTGCCTTTTGGCCAAGAGGCGTTGGTCAGCTTCCTCACCATGGCGCCTCCGCACTCCGCGTGCTGGCCATCCACCACCTTCGGCTTCATGTTGAAGACCTTGAGCCACAGCCCGAAGTGGGGTTGGATGCGGAGGAAGGCCTCGCATACGATGATGAACATCGAGATGTTGAGTAAAGAGTTTGGGGATAGATCATGGAAGTCTTTCCCATAGTAGTACATCAGCCCACGGACGAAAGGGTGGAGTGGAAACCCTAGCCCGCGGAGGAAATGAGGGATGAATACCACCCTCTCGTCGGGCTTCAGTGTGGGGACAACTTGCCCCTGGGCTGGAAGACGGTGGGCGATTTCCTTCACCAGATACCCGGCCGCCCGAAGCTCGGTAATGTCCTTCTCCTTGACAGTGGAGGCCATCCACTTGCCTTGGCCTCCGAATCTGGACATATTCGAGTGCTTGCTCGAGTGGGAAAAAAGAAGAGAACTTGGGCGCTAGAGCTCAAGAGTGGAAGGGCAGAGGAAGAGAGAAGGCATGGGAGAAGAAGGGGGAATCCTTATCCCCTTATAAAGGTAGTGAATATCGAACGCCTCCCCACTCGCCCCAAAACTCGCCTATTCCCAAGGACTATGTAAACGGCACGGTTGGGTTACCCACGCCTGTGTTGATGAGAATCCCGCAATAAGCGGACATGATCTCTGCTTTGACAAGACGTGCCAATGGAAACCACATCTCGAAGCGTGGAACGGCGGACAAAAACGGTTCAATATAGTGACCGAACAAACGTGATGTCATCTTGCAAAAGGTTGTCAGCAGATGGGACTCGTGAGATATTATATTCCTTGTTGTCGTGTGGGGTACTTGTGTTGCCGATCCAGACACCTTCGTTTTATCCGAAGACTATGTTGGAGTATTCAGGAATTGGAACCCGCCTTGCAATGTCGAAGACAATCTACACGATAGACACATCATCATTGAAGCCTGGTTCAGGGGCTACTGAGGGAGTCCTAGACTAAGGGGTCCCCGGGTGTCCGATCTATTGGATGTGGGCCGGACTAATGGGTTGTGAAGATACGAAGACCGAAGACTCTACCAGTGTCTGGATGGGACTCTCCTTGGCGTGGAAGGCAAGCTCGGCGATTAACTATGAAGATTCCTTTCTCTGTAACCGACCATGTGTAACCCTAGATCCCTCCTGTGTCTATATAAACCGGAGGGCTAGGTCTGTAGATACCCCCCGAATAATCATAGCCAGGTTAGACTTTTAGGGTTTAGCCATTACGATCTCGTGGTAGATCAACTCTTGTAATACTCATATTCATCAAGATCAATCAAGCATAAAGTAGGGTATTACCTCCATGGTTAGGTCCCATATAAGAAATGGGAATGAATTTTTCGGGGTTCATTTGGCCTTTTTTATACATTAACTAGGTTTTCTAGGCATTTTATGTGCATAATTTAAATTTGAAATACAAGAACATGCTCCAATGCACTAAAGTTGGTTGAAAAATCACATGTGTGTCCTTGGGTGAATTTCCAGGTCCCATGCAAGAGATGGGAATGAATTTCAAACACCAGGGCACTGTTGATTGCCGGAAAAACATTGTGATACCTGGTTTTTAAATTCTAGTAAATCCAAAACTCGTCTGAAATTCATGAAACTTGGCATGCTATCATGGAGCGGCATCAACATGCCGTGGTGAAAATTTTGTCCAATTTGGGGCAGGTTTGGGTATAAGCTTCTCACAAACCAGAGCTTCTCACAATAAGCATGATGGTTTCGATAGGGAGCATACCACCTTTGGGGATGGGACGATATCCGTTGCCTATTATTGCTTTCAAAAAGTTTCTAGTGTCAACATAGAGCAACAGGAGTGTTGTGTTCAATCTTGGAATTTTTCGGGGTTCGATTGGCCTTTTTTATATATTAACTGGGTTTTCTAGGCATTTTATGTGCATAATTCAAATTTGAACTACAAGCACATGCTCCAATGCACCAAAGTTGGTTGAAAAATCACATGTGTGTCCTTGGGTGACTTTCTAGGTCCCATGCAAGAGATGGGAATGAAATTCAAACACCATGGTACTGTTGATTGCCGGCAAATCGTTGAGACGCCTGGTTTTTAAATTCTAGTAAATCCGAAACTCATCTAAAATTCATGAAACTTGGCATGCTACCATGGAGCGGCATCAACATGCCGTCGTGAAAATTTTGTCCCATTTGGGACAGGTGGTATAAGCTTCTCACAAACCAAAGCTTCTCACAACAAGCATGATGGTTTCGATAGGGAACGCACCACCTTTGTTGATGGGATGATATCCATTGCCTCTTATTGCTTTCAAAAAACTTCTAGTGTCAACATAGAACAATAGGAGTGTTGTGTTCAATCTTGGAATTTTTCGGGGTTCGTTTGGCCTTTTTTATACATTAACTAGGTTTTCTAGGCATTTTATGTGCATAATTCAAATTTGAACTACAAGCACATGCTCCAATGCACTAAAGTTGGTTGAAAAATCTAATCTATGTCATTGGGTGAATTTCTAGGTACCATGCAAGAGATGGGAATGAAATTCAAACACCAGGGCACTGTTGATTGCCGGCAAAACGTTGAGCTGCCTGGTTTTTAAATTCTAGTAAATCCAAAACTCGTATGAAATTCATGAAACTTGGCATGCTATCATAGAGCAGCATCAACATGCCGTGGTAAAAAAATTGTTCCATTTGGGGCAGGTTCGGGTATAAGCTTCTCACAAACCCGAGCTTCTCACAACAAGCATGATGGTTTCGATAGGGAATATCCCACCTTTGGGGACGAAACGATATCCATTGCCTCTTATTGCTTTCAAAAAATTTCTAGTGTCAATATAGAACAACAAGAGTGTTGTGTCAATTTTTGTGATTTTTTGGGGTTCGTTTGGACATATTTATGTATTAACTGGGTTTTCTAGGCATTTTATGTGCATAATTCAAATTTTAACTACAAGCACATTCTACAATGCTCTAAGGTTGGTTGAAAAATCTAATCTATGTCATTGGGTGAATTTCTAGGTACCATGCAAGAGATGGGAATGAAATTCAAACACCAGGGCACTGTTGATTGCCAGCAAAACATTGAGATGCCTCGTTTTTGAATTCTAGTAAATCCAAAATGTCGGATCTCGGGTTCCAGCAAAACCCTCAAGGTTCAAACACTAGGGTGCGCGCGAAGAACTCCCCCTACCGATCCACGTCCTAGCTTCGCTAAGATCTCAAGGGCTAACTCGATGAACTCGCAACACAAAGGACACAAGATTTATACTGGTTTGGGGCACCGTTGTGGTGTAACACCCTACTCCAGTGTGGTGGCGGTGGATTGCCTCTTGGGCTAAGGATGAATAGTACAAGGGGAAGAACAGCCTCCTGAGGCGAGGCGTTCTTGTGCTTGGTGAACTTGTGGTTGTGCGGATCTCCTCCCCTAGCCATGGTGGTGGCTAGTCCTATTTATAGAGGCCCTGGTCCTCTCCCCAAATATTGAGCAGGAAGGGAGGCAACAACGGCCAAATTTAAAGGGGACAACTAGTACAGCTTATCCAGACAAAAGCAGTCTTCTCCTGCAAAAGGCTCTGGTGGTGACGCCGCCTTGGGCTCCATGGCGACCTCCGTCTTGCCGTCCTGCTGGTCTTGGTCTTGTTGCACCGATATGGAAAACTTTTCTTGACGCCTTGGTACTCCGCGCCTGCGCTTGCTTCCTTAGCACCAAAGAGGAAACAAGGACACTGTGCACGCTGGCGCCCGCCTGATCTTGATCGTCATGGCTCACGTCATTGAAACCTCACGAGGTTTGCCTTGCCTTGAACTTTCCGCCCCTCGCGAGCCAGCCTGGTGAGGGCGCTCCCGAGGAGATCTTGTGTCGTCCGCCTCGCAAGGCTTAGCCCCTCGTGAGGGTGTTGAGTGCTTGTTGGTGAAGATGGGCTGTTTGGGGCCGCTCGCAGAGCCACACCGTGGGCCGTAGGCAGGCAAGTCTGGGGACCCCCGTTCCCAGAACGCCGACAGTAGCCCCCGGGCCCAAGGCGCACTCGGGCTTGGCTTCGAGGTGATGCGAAAGGTCAAGTGCGGAGCGCTGCAGGCCCCAATAGCCTGCGGCCTTGGTCGATGCGTGGCGGTTGATTGGACGTGGGCGTCTCCGCTTCCCCACGCTGCCTTGGCAACTACCCGACTTGACAAGTCCCTGCGACATGCAAGGAAAAACCATCATTACCTATGATCATTGGGGGCACTGGTTGGCCTTCTCTTGCTATAAATGGGAGGGGGCGGAGCCCCCATCACCCATCTCTTCCCATTCCGCTTGCTTCCCCCCTTTGCTCCATTGCCGACACCAATGGCGCCCATCCGAAGGTTTTCCGCGACAGAGAAAGGAAAGACTCCCCACGATGGGCTGGTACCTCTCCCGTGGAAGAAGAGGCTGGCCCACCGCCGCGCGAGGCGATGATGTAGGTGGTGACGAGGCCTTGGTGCGAGCAACCTCCTCCCCGGTATCCATTTCCCCTATACGCCCAAGCCGGGGGCTCAGGAGGGAGAGGCGACGAGCGTCGGCGTGCGCGTCGTGGCCATGGTCGCCGTGCCGCGGTGGCGCGCGTTGCCACCCCTGGAGTCCACGCCATGGACTCCTCGCGCGGGCTCGTGCTGTGGGCGGCGATGCCCCCGAGCACTCGGATCCGCGTCCCTTCCTTCTTCTTAGCCGAGATGCCACTGAGGTGGCCCCTCGAGCTTTGGCTGCAGCACGCCGACTTGACACGCCGGCGACTGGAGTGGAGGTTGAGGCCGCCTCCTCGGGGAAGAACTTTATGACCCATGGCTGGGGTGAGGTCGCCCGAGTGTGTCGTGCGGAGGGCGCCCTCGCGATCAACTTCGTGTACGACGGTGCCTCCATGCTGTTCTTCAAGGTCTTCGATGCAGAAGGCCGCCGTCTGGAGTGTTGCCCCAGGTGGGGTCATCAGGCTGGTGCCACGGCTGGGGCAGGGTCTGCTGCCCGCGTCGCCAGTGGCTCCTCGGGAATCAGCGGCGACACTTGGGAGTCCAGCAATTCTCCCGAGCTGTAAGAGACCCAGGAGACGAGCGATGACAGCTACGTGCCCCCAAGCTCCCGCTGAGCCCGGAGCAGGGCTGCAGCGTCAAACCGCGGCCGCTGCTAATCTGGATGAGGTTGGCGCCGGCCTCTGGTGGCCCACTATTGATGATGGCGTCATCCATAGTGGCACATGTAGTTAGGATTCCCTAAGTTCTTGCCTTTTGTTTCCTGCAAGGAATCAAGAAATGCCCCATGGGGGTGTGGGTTTTGTAATGCCTCTTATCAATATTGTCCTTATTATGAACTTGCGCGAGTGCGAGTCCTACTTCAGCTCGGTCTCCCTTTCTGACCTCGCAACGACTTGGTGCTCTACGCTGACAAGTCCCGGTCCCCAGGTAGGTTACAGTCGTCGTTGGTATGCCAGGTCGCGTGCCATGGTCAAGGCCAGGAGGTGAGAGGCCCGAGGTCCAGTAAGAGTTCCTAAGGCGCGATGCTCAGGAGGTCCCTGTCGGTGTCAAAACCGGCGGATCTCGGGTAGGGGGTCGCGAACTGTGCGTCTAGGCTGGATGGTAACAGGAGGCAAGGGACACAATGTTTTACCCAAGTTCGGGCCCTCTTGATGGAGGTAAAACCCTACGTCCTGCTCGATTAATATTGAAGATATGTGTAGTACAAGAGTAGATCTACCACGAGATCAGAGAGGCTAAACCCTAGAAGCTAGCCTATGGTATGATTGTATGTTGTGATTGTTGTCCTACGGACTAAAACCCTTCGGTTTATATAGACACCAGAGAGGGTTAGGGTTACACAAGGTCGGTTACAAAGGAGGAGATATCCATATACGTATTGCCTAGCTTGCCTTCCACGCCAAGTAGAGTCCCATCCGGACACGAGACGAAGTCTTCAATCTTGTATCTTCATAGTCTAACAGTCCGGCCAATGGAGATAGTCCAGCTATCCGGAGACCCCCTAATCCAGGACTCCCCTAGTAGCCCCCGAACCAGGCTTCAATGACGACGAGTCCGACACACAGTATTATCTTCGGCATTGCAAGGCGGGTTCCTCTCCAAATTCCGTGTACCTGTCGAAATAATGTCCGATTCCTTGTGACGGTTTGTACTCCTTGGCTTCTACGCCCAATAATGGCCACTTTCCACGTGTCAAGCGAATGTGAAGAGCCAGGGTGTTTTCACATTTACCCCCTAGCTATGTAAATGAGCCGCCTATTTAAAAAGACGAGGATTCAGATCCAAATCACAGCATCCTCCCTTGCCAAGTCTTCATTAGAGCGTACCCGACAGAGATCCATTCCACCATGGCCAGTCGACGCAGCTCCTCCTCTCGCACCCCTAGTTCCAAGCCTAGAGATTGGGAGAGATGTTCCATCCCGCACAACAAATTGGTGATGCTTCAGTCCAAGGGATTTCTTCCCCCAGCGTACCTGGTCCCGGTTCGAGCCGGGCTTGCCACCTACAATGGCGGAGAGCAAGCGGAGAGCCGTCCCAATCCCTCCAAGGGAGAGCGGGTATGCCTTGTCCCTTATTTGGTAAGAGGGCTCGGATTCCCAATTCATCCGTTTCTCCGGGGGCTTCTGGAGTTCTATGGCCTCCAGCTGCACAACCTTACGCCTGCCTCCCTGCTGCATATCGCGGGATTCGTAGCCCTTTGCGAGTTATTTTTGGGCTGTGAGGCTCATTTCGCTCCGCGGAAGAAGCTGTTCTGCCTTGTGCCCCGTTCTAAGAAGGGATCAATATATCAAGTGGGCGGAGCCGAAGTGTGGCGTATTGCTGGGACCGGATACCTGTCCGGGACCCCGAAGAAGACGTCCAAAAACTGGCCTTCAGAATGGTTTTATATAGAAGATGTCCCCCTTCTGGACCCTATTCGGATCGGCCTTCCTGAGTTCGACAACGCCTCTTTGAAGAAGCGCCGGAGCTGGCATCCACGAAGTTCTCTGGAGTAAGACGACAGGGACATTCTTTATCTGATGAGCCGGATAAGTTCTTTAGCTCGATCCGGATTGACCATGATCGAGGTCATGGCTATATGCATTATGCGGGGGGTGCAGCCGCTCCAGTATAGAGGCCACCCCATGTAGGATTTCAATGGAGAGGATGACGCCACCCGCCATGGTCGCAAAGGGCCGGGATCGGCTACTGATCTAATAAAGATCTTGTCCACTTTGTACAAGGGAGAAGAGGAGGAATTCCTTCGTGTCAACCCGCAGGGTGGATTCTCTATGTACAATCCTCCGAGCTGGGTAAGCGGAGACTTTTTCTCGCCCATCCGTTTCATATTCCCGTAGTTTAAATATTCATTCTAGCGATTTCATCACAGGAGCTGCGCTAGGAAGTAAAGGAGATAAATAGCCCTCCTCCACAGCCCGAGGACCCTGGACGGTCCCTTGACTCGGCCTCCCAGGAGGATCCAGACATATCCGTGGAGCTGATCGACGGGGTATTTTACCAAGGGAGTAATGACAATACCTTGGTGTCCATTACGACCGATTACCCTGGGCTAGTTCCAGCCTCACAGGTGACTGAGACCGAAGTCCCAGTACTTAAAAAGGGATCCATCCTTGTGCTCTTTTTTATTGCCGTATAACAGCCGTGTTTTGCAGGGGAGGTCCTCGGGGCAGAAGGCCGAGCCTGCGGCAACTAGCCAAGAAGGCGCCGCTAGGCCAGACAGGCTGAAAAGATCCGCAGTCTGGATTGAGGCACCGACACAGCGGTATGGCGCGCCGTCTTTATTGCAAGACATTATTTACAGAGGCATATTAACGCCCATGCCTTCTTTTCAGGAAAAAGAGCACTCGCCGGACTATACCCGGAGAGGCTACCAATCGCGCCTCCACAAGCCAGGCTCCAAGGCCGGACTCAGAGGTGGGAATGAGTACAAGGCATGCGCCGGGTGCTCCTCCGACAGAGGATACAGATAGACTATCCACCACCCATTCCGAGGTGGAAAGTGCCATGAACTACAGGCGTCGCCGGACTGTTCTTCGTGATGCTTGTTTCTCCCAAGAGGCATTGGATACCCTCAACTCGGGAGACGCGCACCTCCGTGCCACTCAAAATGGTCTAGCCAGAGCCACGGAGCAGTATGTAAAAGACATACGGGTGAGAAAATTTGATGATTATATATATCAGTAGCCCTTGAGACTTGAAATAGTTAGGATAACTGATTTAAGGATCATTTGTTATGTAGGTTCTTACAGAAAAGAATACTCAACTGTCCCAGGAGCTAGAAGAGTGCAAAGCCCAACTTCAGGCCGCACTGGCTGCAGCAGGGGAGCCCAAAGAGATCCCCTCTGGTAACATATCCGTCAAATGATAAGTATCATATTATAGTGCGGCTTTATATGCAGATCTGACGATAAAATTGCAGATGACGCTAGAGTGAATCCGGATAAGCAACATCTCATACGCTAGCTGAAGGCCGGTGAGAGCGTGCTTACAAGGGTGAGGCAGGAGAAGAATGATCTCCAAGATGCCAACACCAAGCTGGGCATGGAACTAAAAGATGTTCGTGCCCAACTGTCAGACTCTGTTAAGGAGAATCGGCGGCTTCGACATGGCATATTTAGTAAGTGCTTGAACGAACTTTGAAAAAGAGTTCGGTGAGGAAGCTGGCTGACAGAGTTATGTCTGTAGGTATGTTAACAGGTCATCCTGCCGAGGAGATGCCAAGTTCGACAGGTGATCTTCTTCCTGAGCTCGCACAGTTGCATGAACGAGTGATGCAAGGTGTTGCCCAGGCCTTCTGGCCGGCCGTCTCCATACCCGAAGGCCTTGGAGAGCTTGCAGAAAAGCTGAAGGGAGCACGGCGGCGCTTCCGGTTATGGAAGATGTCGGCCTGCCGTCAGGGTGCCAGGGAAGCTTGGGCAATGGTGAAGACACGGTACACGAAGGCTGACCCGAACCACATGGCCGAAGTCGGACCTGTGGGGCCTGATGGCAAGGAGATCCCTGTGAATTTAGTGTACGGCCAAGTAGAATTGGCCGCAAAGTATTCCCAACAGGACTGTATACTAGACAGCCTATTGGATGGCATTGAAGAGGAATTCAACCAGTCAGATTGACTATGTAATTTTAAAGTGACATATATGATGCCTTCTAGCCGGATTGTAGATCGTTTGTCATGGCGGACCTTTTCGCTTCAACCTCGGGACCCGACAGTCCAGAGTGTATCCGAATACCCTCTCGGTTATATAAGAACTGGGGCATGCGTGGAGACCAGGCGTAGGGGTCATTAGTGCTTTATCAGACAAGTGCCCAACTAGTTATGTTATATTACATGGGTAGTAAGAAACATCTTCTAGAGAGAATAGTTCCGTTAAGGGTTCCTTTCCCTAGGTAGGCATGCCCTAAAGTGCATGTACGGACTGCGACAAGAAGCGCAGTGAAAACGTCTGGGGGCAGATATGGATAATAAATAAAAGTCATCTTTTGTTCACTGACCGAATATTCTCTTAAGAACGCTAGCTTTCGGCTTCACCCAGTCTGAGGTACACATCCGGCTGACCCGGCGGTAACAATCGCATAGGTGCTCCCCTTATGCCCTAGCCGAATTAATGGGAACGTAGGGCATAAATACAAGAGACAGGCAACCCAGCTTGGCCAAAACTTAAGCCATATCGATGCATATAATGGTGAAAAAGGTACATGTGGAAGTATAACACATGTGTTGGGCGTGGGGCCCAGGTAAATAATTTAAGCTTCTGTGAGAGAAGCCCCCAGGTATGAAGGGTGCGGCTAGTGCATCTGTGATGTATAAGTGAGGCACAAGGTGACCCTTGAAGGCCTAGGGAAATAAAAAGAAAGAAAGGGAAACAAGACAGATGATGCATATGCAGAAAATGGACGAAGGGAGGGGACTAACATAAAGTCCGGAGCTAGGCGTAGAATCTTCGGAGCCTGGCTGCGTTCCATGGGTTCGGCTCGAGTCGACTGGTCGATGCATCCCGCAGTCGGTAGGCTCCACCGGTCAGAACTTGGTCGATAATGAAGGGACCTTCCCATTTGGGCTCGAGCTTGTTCCTTTTCTTATCCGACAGCCGTAGAACTAGTTCGCCAATGTTATAAGTTTTGGCCCGTACTTCTCTGCTTTGGTATCTGCGAGCATGTTGCTGGTAAAAAAAGGAACGGGCTTTGGCTACGTCGCGCTCTTCCTCCAATGTGTCCAGACCATCCTGCCGATCGAGCTCGGCTTCTCTTTCTTCATACATGCGCACTCGAGGTGAGTCATGTACTATGTCACAGGGCAGGACTGCCTCTGCGACGTACAACATAAAAATGGTTTATATCCGGTACTATGATTTGGCGTGGTCCGCAGTCCCCAGAGTACAGAGTCGACTCCTCTACCCAGTGCATATCGGACTCCGTTAAGGAGCGCACTAATCGGGGTTTAATGCCGCTCATTATAAGACCATTTGCTAGTTCGACTTGACCGTTGGTTTCTGGGTGATAGACTGAAGCGTAATCGAGCTTGATGCCCATTTTGCTGCACCAGAGTTTTACCTCGTCGACTGTGAAGTTCATGCCGTTATCAGTGATGATGCTGTGGGGGACACCGTAACGGTGTACAACCCCGGATATGAAATCTATCACTGGTCCGGATTTGACTGTTTTTACCGGTTTAGCCTCTATCCATTTGGTGAATTTATCCACCATGACTAATAAGTATTTTTTCTTGTGGGTTCCCCCTTTAAGGGGTCCGACCATGTCAAGCCCCCAGACCGCGAAGGGCCATGTAATGGGGATCGTTTGGAGGGCGGTGGGTGGCATGTGGCTTTGATTTGCAAAGAGCTGGCAACCGGTGCAACGTTGGACCAAGTCCTGTGCATCTGCTTGGACCGTTGGCTAATAAAATCATATGCGGAAGGCCTTGCTTACAAGAGCCCGGGCTGCGGCGTGATGACCGTCGAGTCCGGCGTGAATTTCTGCCAAAAGATTCAGCCCTTCCTCTTCGGAGATGCACCTTTGAAGGACTCCGGTAGTGCTTTTTTGTACAGTTCTCCCTCGTGGACCCTGTAGGCTTTGGATCACCAGACTATGCAGTGTGCCTCATTTTGGTCCTCCAGAAGTTCCTGTCTAATTAGGTAGGCCAGGAATGGTTCTGTCCACGGGGCAATAATGGCCATTATTTCGTGGGCTGATTGTGTTATTTCGGTGGCGGAGCCTCCGATTGTGTCAGAGAGTTTGTTATCGGGTATTTTGGCCGGGTCCGGACTGTTGTTACCGGTGTCCCCTTCCCATGCTACGGATGGCTTGAAAAGCCTTTCCAGAAAAATGTTGGGAGGGACCGCGTCACATTTTGCGCCAATGCGGGCGAGGATATCCACCGCCTGATTGTTTTCTCGAGCCACATGGTGAAATTCGAGCCCCTCGAACCGAGCTGACATTTTTAGGACGACATTGCGATAAGTGGCCATTTTTGGATCCTTGGCATCAAAGTCTCCATTTATTTGGGATATCGCGAGGTTTGAATCCCTGCGCACCTCTAGGCGTTGAATGCCCATGGATACTGCCATCCGGAGACCATGTAGAAGGGCCTCATATTCGGCTGCGTTGTTGGAGTCCGTATACATTATCTGTAGTACGTATTGAACAGTGTCTCCTGTTGGGGGCGTCAAAATGATGCCAGCCCCCAGACCAGCCAACATTTTGGAGCCGTCGAAGTGCATGATCCAGTTTGAATATGTGCCGTACTCTTTAGGGAGTTCGGCTTCCGTCCATTCAGCGACAAAGTCAGCCAAAACTTGCGATTTAATAGCTCGCCGTGGCTTGTAAGTTATGTCGAACGGGAGGAGCTCAATGGCCCATTTGGCAATCCGGCCCTTCGTGTCACGGTTGTTTATAATATCGTTAAGTGGTACTTCCGAGGCTACAGTTATCGAACACTCTTGAAAGTAGTGTCACAGCTTCCGGGATGCCATAAATACCGCGTACGCTATCTTTTGATAATGCGGGTACCGTGATTTGCATGAAGTGAGGATAGTGGACACGTAGTAAACCGGCTTTTGAAGGGGAAATTTGTGTCCGTCCACTTCTCGCTCGATGACAAGCACTGCGCTTACTGCTTGATGAGTTGCCGCAATGTATAATAACATTGGTTCACCAATGTTTGGCACGGCCAGGACTGGGTTTGTTGCCAATATGGCTTTTATTTCGTTGAGTCCGGCCGTGGTGGCGTCCGTCCACTCGAAGTGTTCGGTGCGCCGGAGGAGGCGATAAAGGGGTAATGCCTTTTGTCCCAAGCGGGAGATAAAGCGGCTTAGAGCCGCCACGCATCCAGTTAATTTTTGTATTTGTTTGAGGTCTGTTGGGGTAGCCAACTGTGACAATGCTCGGATTTTGGCCGGATTAGCTTCAATACCTCTACTGGAGACAATGAATCCCAGGATCTTTCCTGCTGGTATGCCGAAAATGCATTTTTCTGGGTTGAGCTTGCTGTCATATGTTTGGAGGTTGTCGAATGTGAGCCTCAAGTCGTCTACTAGAGTTTCGACATGCTTGGTTTTAACGACCACGTCATCTACGTATGCCTCCACTGTTTTGCCGATCTGGTTTGCCTGGCATGTCTGAATCATGCACTGATATGTTGCACCGGCGTTTTTTAGCCGGAAGGGCATTGTCTTGAAGCAGAATGGGCCGTATGGTGTGATGAATGCCGTTGCGGCTTGGTCCGGCTCTGCCATTTTGATTTGATGGTAGCCGGAGTATGCGTCGAGGAAACACAATGAATCGTGTCCTGCGGTAGCATCGATGATTTGATCGATGCGGGGGAGGGGGAAGGGATCCTTTGGGCAGGCCTTGTTAAGGTCCTTAAAATCGACGCACAAGTGCCAGGATTTGTCCTTCTTTGGTACCATCACCAGGTTTGCTAGCCAGTCCGGATGTTTTATGTCTCTGATGAATCCGGCCTCCGATAGCTTGGCTAGTTCCTCTCCCATGGCTTGTCTTTTAGGCTCGGAGAAACGTCGAAGAGCCTGCTTGACTGGCTTGAATCCTTTTAGGATATTTAGGCTGTGTTCAGCCAGCCTGCGTGGGATTCCTGGCATGTCTGAAGGGTGCCAGGCAAAAATGTCCCAGTTCTCGCGTAGGAACTCTCGCAGTGCGGCGTCGACATCAGGGTTCAATTGTGCCTCGATGGAAGTTGTTTTTGTAGGTTCCGTTGGATGGACTTGGAATTTGACTATTTCGTCCGCCGGCTTAAAGGAGGTGGACTTGGATCTTTTATAGAGTACCACGTCGTCCCTGTTCACCGTGGAGCGCAGCGTAGTTAGTTCTTCGGCCGCTAGGGCTTCGGATAGTGCCTCAAGTGCCAGTGCAGCTGTCTTATTTTCGGCGCGGAGTGCTATGTCCGGATCACTAACAAGAGTGATGATTGCGTTGGGCCCGGGCATTTTGATCTTCATGTACCCGTAATGGGGTATGGCTTGGAATATTGTAAACGCCTCCCGCCCTAATAGAGTGTGGTACCCGCTGCTGAACGGGGCCACTTGGAATGTAATTTCTTCGGACCTGTAATTATCCGGCGTGCCGAATACCACGTCTAGTGTGATTTTTCCAGCACAGCGTGCTTCCCGACTGGGGATGATTCCTCTAAAGGTTGTCCTGCTTTGCTTAATGCGGCTCTAGTCTATTTCCATCTTTTTGAAGAGTTTCCTCATAGATGAGGTTTAATCCACTGCCGCCGTCCATGAGTACCTTGGTGAGTCGAAAGCCATCCACGATTGTACTGAGGACCAGTGCGGCTGGTACTCGGGCTGTTCGGAATTTAGGTTCGTCACTGGCATTGAAGGTAATAGCCGTGTCGCTCCAAGGATTTGTTTCTGCTATGTGGCAGATTTCGGACATGCTACGGAGTGTTCGCTTCTGTCTATTATTTGACGCGAAGGTCTCAAAGACCGTTAAGACTGTATTGTTGTCCTCGGGGTGGTGCTCTGTGGTTTTTGGGAGGAGTAGATCCTCACCACTTTTGGCCACCTGCCGGAGTATCCAGCATGCTCTAAGGCTATGCATTGGTATCGCATCCGCTGCACTATGAATTTTGCAGGGTCCGTTGAGCCATCCCTCCAGTACGGTTCCTTGCCCCGTAGAGGGCTTTTGCTTTTTGGTAGTTAACCCAGCTGTATTGTGATAATGCACCCTTTTATTTCAGACTGGGTTTCTATTCAGGGCCGGATTATCCCAAAATTTTATTTCAGTTTTCCAGGCGCTTTCTATCGCACAGTACTTTCGTACCATGGACACCAAGTCGGCAAAGCGTGTAATTTCGCGACGACTTATGGCATTGAGGATTCCCTTGTCCGTGCAATTATTGCAGAAGAATGAAATTGCGTCTTCCTCGCGGCAGTCCTTTACCCTGTTCTTGACCAGGAGGAATCTGGCCCAGTAATGGTGTACTGTTTCTTTGGGCTCTTGCCTAATTTGGGATAGATCGCGTATGTTTGGGTGGGTGGGTGGAATTGAATCCGAATCCTCACCCAATCTGAGGCTCAGTGGCCAAGGAGTTTCCGAACTCAAAAGTTTGGATTCTTGGATGTTTTCCGGTAAATCTAGCCTGCTGCCTGATTCTGGGTTCAGGCTTTGAGTGACATCCTCCCCTCCACGGGTATCCGACTTGGAGGGATCGGGAATCCGGACGTAGCTAGTCCTTAAGATGGATGAAGGGTTGCCGCATTGTTCTTCCACCACTGCAACGTGCTGGGTGACCTGGGGAGAGTTAATTTCTCTCAGATCGGGTTGAGGCCCAATCTAATCGTAGTTTGTAGCGACTCCCAGGGTGGCGATGCGATCCAAGAGCTCGTTCAGGGAAGAGATCTCCATTTGATCTAACTGCTCAGCGAGTTCCGAGTTGACGTGAAGATTGCTTTCGATGACCCGAGAAGTCATCGTCGGCGCAGCGGCCGAACAGGCGGTCATAAGAAAACCACCTAGCCAGAGAGTTTGGCCGATAGCCAGAGTTCCCTCAGCGATAGTGCCGTCTTTAAAGACGGGACGAGACATCCTTCCTGGTGGCGACGGCACAGCGGAACTCTCAATGAAAGCACCAATGTCGGTGTCAAAACCAGTGGATCTCAGGTAGGGTGTCCCAAACTGTGCATCTAGGCCGGATGGTAACAGGAGGCAGGGGACACAATGTTTTATGCAGGTTCGGGCCCTCTTGATGGAGGTAAAACCCTACGTCCTGCTCGATAAATATTGAAGATATGTGTAGTACAAGAGTAGATCTACCACGAGATCAGAGAGGCTAAACCCTAGAAGCTAGCCTATGGTATGATTGTATGTTGTGATTGTTGTCCTATGGACTAAAACCCTTCAGTTTATATAGACACCGGAGAGGGTTAGGGTTACACAAGGTCAGTTACAAAGGAGGAGATATCCATATACGTATTGCCTAGCTTGCCTTCCACGCCAAGTAGAGTCCCATCCGGACACGAGACGAAGTCTTCAATCTTGTATCTTCATAGTCTAATAGTCCGGCCAATGGAGATAGTCCGGCTATCCGGAGACCCCCTAATCCAGGACTCCCTCAGTCTCCTCTAGCGCTCAAGCAGCCGTCGAGAGGTAAGAAAGGGGGGTGATGTTGCTGCAGCAGGGCTGCGGTTAGTATGGTTCTTAGTCCTTAGCGGTTTAGCCAACCCGGGCTTGGGACTTATCTTGACGGTCTGGAGTCGATTCCTCATGATGCGCCAGATTCGTGCATACGCGTCCGAAGCATAGCTAAGCCAGGCCCATGCGAGCCTCCCCCCTTCTCCATGCTCTCCTTCGTGCTCTGCGTCCTCAGGCCCCGGCCCTCGAGCGAGCTCAGCCGCCGCTGGTATGCACTACAAAAAAAGACACATCCGTGACATTTTGGGCCGAACGAATTTTTTGTGTGTCATACATGTGACACTTCTATGACGATAACTATGACAAAACACGGTATCATCATAGATGTGGTGGGCTCCTACTTCTATGACAAAAAATCTTGACAGAAAATGGGCTTTTCATCCTAGGCGGGCCGGAGACGCAGCTGCATGACATTCTTTGGGCCGTCCGTGACGGAAAAAACCATGGTAGCAACGAGGGAGAGGAAAATTTCGGGGAGTTCCCGGTTACGGTGGGAGGTCGGGGGCCATGCGATGCGCGTTTCTCTCATACACGTACGCGCGCGTGTGAGAGGCATTGGCTCTAACTGAACCCGAGCGAGGCGTTGGGCTCTAACTAAACCCGAGCGATTGCACTCTAGGCTACGCGTTACTCAACCCGAGCGATCGATCGATGGCTGTTAACAGAACCCGATCGAGCGATTCCTTCGCTACTGCTGCTAACTGAAGCCGGTCGATTGGATGAACAGTGAGCGTTGT
>NC_057797.1:246433027-246462427 GCF_018294505.1 Triticum aestivum | reverse complement strand
AAGTGAGCGGTGGCGTTGCCTCTGGATGAACAGGACCCCATGGTTTGGAGGGCTGGGTGAACAGTTAATTGGTGGAGGGGTGCCCGTGGAGGGGTGGTTGAATAGTAGCCGATGGAGTAGCGCGCGGTGGAGGATGGATGAACAGGAGCCCGTGGAGGCTGGATGAGGTCGACGGTAGGCCGTGGAGGCTGGAGGAGGTCGACGGTGGAGATGAACAGTATCCCATGGAGTCCCATTTTGCGGTACGCCACACCCCTCCCGATGAACAGGACCCCCGTTTCGATCGTAGGAGGTCTGTTTCGTCCGTTTTGCGGTACGCCACACTCCTCCCGATCAACAGGACCCCCGTTTCAACCGTAGGAGGTCCGTTTCATCCGTTTTGTGGTACGCCAGACCCCTCCCGATGAACAGGATCCCGTTTCGAACGTGGCCGGTCGAACACAAGGCCGTTTCCACCATTTTGTGGTATGCCAAGCCTCGTTTCCATCGCCTTTTCCGTCCAAGCCCTCCCGATGAACATGACAACGCATTCCGTTCCGACCCAGCCGGTTAGCTCCCACGCGTTCCATTGCCTCCCGATGAACACGACGCTTTCCGTTGCCTCCCCATGAACACGACGCCTTCCGTTGCCTCCCCATGAACACAACACATTCCGTTGCCTCCCCATGAACACGACGACGACGCTGTTTCTCCGTTCCGACCCAGCCATGTACACGAGCCCTGGCCATACATATGCACGAGTAGGCGTTCGAGACCCTGCCCGTATGTACGTATGTGGCCGTATTTTCTTCCTTGCACCCTGGCCGCTGTACGTACGTGTACATGCTATGTGCGCGCCTCTATTATGACACGTACGCGCCTCTACTACGACACGTGCGCGCCTCTACTACGACATGTACGCGCCTCTACTACGACACGTGCGCGCCTCTACATCGACCAGTATATATGTATGTACACCTTCACGACCAGAATGACAACGCTATGTACTCTTCGACCAGGTGGGTCCCGACTGTCAGGCACTTCCTTGCCTGCGAAGATGTAGCTGGTGGGTCCCAGCAGTCAAGGGGGCGAATCGTTTTGTTTTTTTTGCCCGGACGCACTTCCTTGCGTGCGAAGATGTAGCTGGTGGGTCCCAGCAGTCAGGGGGGAATCGTTTTGTTTTGGTTTTTGCCCGGACGCACTTCCTTGTGTGCGAAGATGTAGCTAGTGGGTCCCAGCAGTCAGGGGGGCGAATCGTTTTTTTCCGGACGCACTTCCTTGTGTGCTAAGATGTAGCTGGTGGGTCCCAGCAGTCAGTGGGGCGAATCATTTTTTTTCGGATGCACTTCCTTGCGTGCGAAGATGTAGCTGGTGAGTCCCAGCAGTCAGGGGGAAACGTTTTTTTCGTGAAATACGGTGGCCCGTCCGGTGGGTCCCCGCTATTAGGTGGAGGAATAATTATTTTGCGCATAATAAGGAGGCACTTCCTTGCTGCGGCCGTGGACCCAGCTATCAGCCTCTCCACGTACAGTCCATGTTTAAGTGGACGACGCGGAGCCGGGGAAGACGCGGCAGTGGATGCCCATGCGTAGAGGAGTATGAGGGTTCACTCGTTCTGCTGCGGTGTGAGGCTGCCGTCGCCACAGAATAACAGGGGGTGTGGGTGCATAGAGGGATGGCCTGGCCAGCGGTGGGAGTAGTAGGGGCGGTGAGGCCTCCGTGGCATCACAACCGGCCATGGGCGGCAGGAGCAGGCGGCACGACCGACGCTGCTTTGGGCGGCTGGAGCAAGAAGACCAGAGGTTGAAGAAGCACTACAGCCGTTGGATGGACATTGTACGGTCACTGGAGCTAGAATCGTTGATATATTGACTAAAGTTGACAAAGGCCTCCGTCCCAGTCAACTTAGTAAGCCCACAAGTCAGCCTCCCACCAAGGTGGGTCCCAGCTAGCAGGGGGTATTCATTTTTTGTGCGTAATAAGGAGGCACTTCTGGTGGGTCCGAGCTGATAGCGGGGGGGGGGAACGTTTTTTTCGTGAAATACGGTGGCCCGTCCTGTGGGTCCCAGCAGTCAGGGGGAAATGTTTTTTTGCGAAATATTGGTGGCCCGTCGGTGGGTCCCTGCTGTCAGGTGGAGGAATAATTATTTTCCGCGTAATAAGGAGGCACTTCTTTGCGGCTGCCGTGGACCCAGCTGTTAGCCTCTCCACGTACAGTACTCTTCCGATGGAAGTCGGTCGTTGACCACATTGACCACGCCGCGCCGAGAGCACCACGGCGGTGGACGACGGCAAGGCCTAGGAAGGGGACGACGCGGAGCCGGGGAAGACGCGGAAGTGGAAGCCCGCGTGGAGAGGAGTACGAGGGTTCACCGGTTCGGCTGCGGTGTGAGGCTGCCGTTGCCCCAGAATAACAGGGGGTGTGGGTGAGTAGAGCGATGCCCTGTCCAGCGGTGGGAGTAGTAGGGGGCGCTGAGGCCTGCGCGGCAGCATAGCCGGCCACGGGAGGTGGGAGTAGGCGGTCCCACCGGCGCTGCTTTGGCGGCTGGAGCAAGAAGATCAGAGATTGAAGAAACACGACAGTCGTTGGATTGACATCCAACGGTTACGTCTGCTAGAATCGTTTGTTGACGTATATAATAACTAAAAAAATCTTGCATACGGGTCAACTAAACAGGTCCACAAGTCACACCACTCCCTCTTTTTTTTAATAATTTATATATTGCTCATGGCAACTTCTTATGCAATTTATTGCAGTCGTTTTTTGGTTGGCCAGGGCCAATTTCACATATTTCTATCGGTTCCCAACTATTTTTAATACTGAAATGTCGAGCCAGATTTAAAGTACTTTGAAGATATATTTAAATTAGGTTAATGCCCAGTGAAATAGGAATCTGAAAATGTGAAAAATATTCAGAAATTATAAAGTAATTGCCAATTTGTCATCTGTTTTTATATTTACAACCCATTTCATATTACTTTCAAGATTTGCAGGCGTCTCGAAAGAGTTGCAGCCCATCAGGGCATAGAAAAATAAGTAGGCCTGGATTGGGTATTCTTTAGAAAAAATAAACTGGGCTCATTTTCACAAAGAAAAAATAGTTGGGCTGGTCACATGGTGAACATAAAATATAAGCCTGGGCTAGACGGGCCACAGCCCAGTTCAATCCCTACTCCGTCTCAACAATACCAAACAAAAAATACTTCTCGAGTAGCTACGTCCCAGGTGTCAGCCGATCTTGTGCTGTTCTCTTGTCTATTGACTATATACGATCACAATGTCGTGGGTCCCAGATGTCAGGAAAACACTAGGAGGAAGCATTTTATTTTTCCATACGCTGACGTGGTGGGCCCCTACTGTCATCCTCTCCACGTACTTATGCCAATTCCTGTTGTTTGTTAACCATGTTGACAACGCGAGAGGGCGGCGCCAGGGTGAGCGCACCAAAGCGTGCGGAGGACGTCGGCGTTAACGATTTTGGAGACGATGGGGCGGCGATGCGTGCACTGAGGCGCAGCCAGCCGTGGGAGGCGGAAGCAGGTGGCCCCGCCGGCGCTGGTTTGGTTTTGGCGGCTGGAGGAAGACAGAACTGAAGAAATACGACAGACTGTAAAAGTAGCAGGAGTACTTAACAACCTTAACTGAAACCAGCAGGGGCACTTAACAACCAAAGCTGAAAGCAGTATGAGTACTTATACAGGTTCAACTGTACAAAGCACGCCTCGGACAGTGCTACTTTGCCTACAGTTAACCAAGGGTGAGGCCGCCAAGCCCCAGGACAAGGCCCAGGTGCCACCCGGCGCATCCACAACCTTCCGAAAGCGGCTTCATCTCGCAACGTGGTCAATAAACAGGATATTTGCTTTAGAGCCATGGAAAATCATGAACATAATCTTCTGTCATATTCTCCAAGATGGATGGGCCTTCATTATTTGAGACCACCCATGAATAAGTATCTTTTCACCTCCAAGGGGAATTGACTAGGTCGACATAAACATCATGTTGTGACCAAGTGCAAGTCTGACCCGACCATGGTCAGGCATCTGTATAGGAACAATAGAACTCGGCAGTTCCTGTTTCAAGAAGATCACAACTGTAAAACTATGTATAAGCAATGGTTTATGAACAACATATATAACAGAAAACAACTCGTACTATAAGTTTCTCGACACAGTTGGACCTGTTCAATGAGTGCAGCAGTGGCACACATATCCCACGTGGCCTTCCACCATTGAAATGCCCCACAAGGACCTCAAGACGATCAATAAAGTGTAGGAACTTGTGGATGTTGATCCAGTCAACTTCAGTGCCATTAGTAACAGCCAAGTTATTACAGAGTAACAAACGAGCAGACTGCTTAACTCTGAAAAAACCTACACATGCCACCAATTATAAGAAAATATTAGTTATAAGTAGCATCTTCGTGAGAGATTCGTTGCTACTTCTAAAGTTAAATTGTGATTAGTTAGATAGAATAGGTGGATTAAGAAGTAATCGAGGCAACAAGCAAGAACCAGATACAAAACTAACATGGATGGACAATTGGAATGACGTTGGGGTGGAAGATCACAGTGAAGATGAGACCAGGTTCTGCTATTTCCACCAACATTCATGCGCCAACTTTCAGTCCGTAACACTTGAGAAAGTTTATCCAAGTTCGGCCATAAAAAGGCAGCGATCTTCTTGGTTCATGAACCCAACTCGGAACTTATATCCATGGCTTTCCTTCACCGTGACCATTAAACTAGTGTATTCAGTTATGGCAAGGCCGAGCATCTTGAGTACATGTGTTCTGGCAGAGCAAATAATACACTGCAGGAAAAATAATATGAGAACACAGCATGTTAAAAAACCCCCCCACTCTCCCGGATAGAAAAGAGGATTCTAGGAACATACTTTGCACGTTTCAAAATGCTGTGTTAGGATGAGAAGGAACAAGTGTGGCATCTCGCCGAGGGCGCAGAAACCTGTAGGGTACTCGCACTTTGGGCACTGCAAATGAAACACACTAGATTTAGTAGGAAGAAAAATGCATCAACGGCGGCGGCTGCCATCCTAGGATTACTTGCGACCAAGGGACTTGGATTTATCGGGGATGGATGAAGAATTCGTACCTGGTTCTCCATGAGAAAACCCTATGCAATCGCCGAGAGGGTGTTTTCTCTGAACAAGCAAATGAGGGAGAAGGGTATTCAGGCCTAGTGAAATATTGCCGCTTCGTCCGTCCAGCTTACTGCTAAAGCTGGAAAGGGGGGTTGTGATTTGACGGCTCATTAGGCATTACTGCAGTGCTATGATCGGGGTGTGTCTACCGTGAAGTTGTGCACTCTAATTTGTGCATATGGCACGTGGACCCCGTTGCCGGTTGCCCCACATATCAGCGAAAGGAAGTAGAAAGACAGGAGTAACTAGTTACACATAAATATATTTTTTGACAGAGAGATACTCCCTCTGTAAAGAAATATACAAATCTTTTATATCACAGGCTCACCTTGCCGAGAAATATACTCCCTCTGCAACGCACGGGCATTATGGGGGTTTAGCTTTTTTTATGGGGGTTCAGCTAAGAATATAATACTCAGATAGGCTCACGGTTCTGGACTTTGGGTCGCAGGCCGACCCTGCATGTTTGGGGGCCCATGTGCTCTACCTCAGCGCTTTTCATATTGCAAGCGATCGGTACGGTGCTGGTTTTAGATGCTGTCGCAAGGCGAATACCCAACATTGAATAAAGCACGGCAGCTGTTGGAATGAAATCAAACGATAGTTCCTAACCAGCAATCAGAGTTGCAATTCTATCAATGATATAGCATGTGATAAATAATACTGTCTTACTACTTATACACACATGACACTTGTTTCACCATGCCAGATTATTACATCAAAATCTCTCGGAGGATAGATCAGTTCGGCAGTTGCGTGCTGCTACTGAAGAATTTCAAAGTTGATTTGGACCAGCTCTCCTTGCCGAGAAAGTTCGATTTTGACATCATCCCCTACCGCAAGATATGATTTAGATTTTAACCTTGACCATCCTTTAGCATCAATCATCATGCGACCATCCTTTGTACTTACGGTATATTGAGCAGGTTCATACACACCAAGGCTGCGCATGATAAGAGAAACTTGGTCGCGGTCGCCCCGATTGTTGAACGACTCCCTCGTTGCTCTAGGAATTCTCTATTTGCAAACAAGAAGACATGCCCAAACAGTTAGATCAACACAGTGAATCATGTGAAGCAACATGGAAAGAAAAAAAACGAAGCACTTGGGCGGCCAATGCTTACCAAGAAGGTGGACATGTCGGTGTTTGTAAGGACTTTGGTATATGAAGTGCGAACTGCAGCCCAGTCTGTTGCTGGTGCAACTACATGGGCCGGAGCAGATGCAAGTGCAAGTGTTGGTGCAGGTGCCGAAGCCGCTGCTGCTGCCGGAGATGGTGCTCCTTGTAGAGCTGGTGCGGTGTCGGAGCAGGTGCCGGTGTCGATGCCCGATCCTCCAGTAGATCAGACTGATCTGTTGACGCGGTCGGTGCCCAATCCTCAGCTGGATCAGACTGAGCTGCTGCCGCTCTCAGTGCTAGAGCAACTGCCGGTGCTCGATCTGTGCGAGATAGCAGCGATCGTGTCTGGTCTGCTATGATCAACTTTCTAACTTGACTAGGATCCGTGACCGTGATCTAGTTTTTTTCTTCATTTCTTTTAAACGCGAGAAGGACTAATTGTGGCGTTTTTGTTAAACCAAACTGTAGTTCATCATAGGGATTCAGCTTGTACTCAGACAACAGACTGATCCAATTTTTTCCAGTAATATAAGTGATGGACAATGCCTTCGTTACTGACACATCATAAGAAGTGAAACCTGCAAAAATAGCCATCGTAGAGCAAACCAAACGGTTCATTCTGTGATGAATGTCACATGGCAAAACCTGCATCGTAAAATTGCAGGAAAAGAAAGAAAACATGACATTAAATCAATAAGATTTAGACAGTAAATCAATAAGATTTACTTGATGTGACACGAGTGAATCCTTACCAGGAAATCACTATGTTGAAGTACTAAATTGAAGATTGACTGTCCAACTACGCGTGGCAAGCAGGGGCCCCGCCTACTCCCACAAGCAGGACAGTCCAAAGGTCGTGACAAATCGTATGGACCAAACATCCATGGGACTGGAAATCCTGGTGGGTGCGATAAACCCTACAATGCATATAGATATTGGAGTGTAACCATAATTGATAAACCGTCCTCACAAAAAATACGATCTGGATACTTCAAAATATACAGACTGAATTGAGTGGACAGACATTAACATAGACCGTTCTCAGGACTAACCACACACCAAAAGTGGCAGTACTAATAAACAATACAGGGTTCACAAACACAAATCAAGTACTGAACAATAGTACTTACTACAGACAAGCAAAGTTGCACTAACTAAACTCTACAGACTATTTCTTGCCACCGACCTACGGGATGAACCCTGCATAACTGACTAGGCCATGGACTTCGTGGGAGATGACTACATGCACCATCACCATCTTGTCAACCTTGGAGAACCTAACAGAGTGGTCTTTCCACTCATAAACATGATGATGAAGACATGCCACATCAGATTTGTTGGGAAGCTTTACAAGAACCACACCATTCGTAATCGAAGGCACAACTAGGAAATTGTTGTGGTCAAGTACAGCCTCGAGAACACGCCTGACAACAATGCTACAGGAAAACACTAGTTCAGGACACGTGGCCACAAGGACACAACAGCTGGATAGCTCAGCAGTAGAACTCATCATCAGGTCTTCCAGTTCACACGGCATGACTTTGAGAACTTCATCTCCACCGTGGACATGGTTCTAATTCAAACAGAAACCATATTTTATTACTACCTCCGTTCAGAAATATAAGATGATTTTCGATATTGTACTCCATATATGACTACATATACGCACAGAAATGAGTGAACAAAGACACTAGAACATGTCTTCAAAGGCATGAGAGCAGAGGGATTAAATGCAATATCCGTAACACAAGTTACTGAGGCAAATATACCCTCTTAAAAGGTAGCATTGATGTTCATAAAGTACTCCCTCCGTCCCAAAATTCTTGTCATAGATTTGTCCAGATACGGATGTATCAAGTCACATTTATTATTAGATACATCTGTATCTAGACAAATCTAAGACAAGAAATTTGGGACAGAGGGAGTAGTTGAAAGTAATCTATAAGAAATCAGTGTCAACCTCTCGCATGTTTTGGTCAAAAGAGGAATTTAGAACCGTCATTTGGCACACTAAAATCATATGCAAGATCACCCAGAAAGTTGTACTACCAGTACTAGTACTACGAGTTAGATGAAAAAACACGATCAAGATCGAGAAAAAGATCGTCAACAAGAGACATTACCTAGACTTGCTTAATGAGGGATCCCTGAGAGGGGGGCTTGGACAGGGCGATGGCTTTGAGCTTGTCTCGTACCATGAGCCCCGACAGTTTTGGCCAGAGCCATAGACATCACGTCGGCCGGTGCTCCGGCGTCCATCCAAGAGAGGAAGCTGAGAGAGAAGAGTGAAAGGAGGAACAAGATGAGGGAGAAGCGAATCGAGTGGGGGTTTTATTCAAGAGAGGAAGCTGAGAGAGAAGAGTGAAATGATGGTTGCTTCGTCCGTCCAACTTACTGCTGGAAAGGAGGGGGTTTTGTGATTTGACGGCTCATTGGGCATTACTGCGGTGGTTCGATCGGGGTAGTCTACCGTCACTCTACTACGGAGTAATTTAGTGCATGGCTGGTGGACCCAGGTGCTGGCTGTCCCACACGTTGGTGAAAGTGAGTAATTTAGTGCATGGCTGGAGGAGGATCCACACGGTAGAGCATGTCCACTGTTTTTCTGAAGAAAAAAAATGATTACAGCAAGCGTTTCCACTCTTACGATGGAGGAGTGCGAAACACGGTAGCCACTTGAACATACACATTGCTCCTACTACTAGGCATGTGCAGTGGTTCATACGTCAGTACTACACAATCTTGTTGCTAGTGTAGTAAGATATGACGATAACAAATGATGTTGTGCGCATGTCAACTACTCCTATATGTAACATAGTACCGCTTTTTCGACTGTCCGGTCGAGAATGATCGGTGAGATCAATGTTAACAGAACTAGGTCCACAGCACACGGAGAGTACGGTGCTATAGTACTCCATGAAACATGAATCATATGAAGCACGAATAGTGTTAGGCAGGGTGTATGAAGGGTGCACGGGATGGGAGCAAAAGTTCCCTTCTCGACCCACTTTTGGGTGTTTGGCAGAGTGCATGAAGGGTGCATGAGTCCACACTAGTAGGTTGACAAAAATACACGAAGAGGAAACAACTATATTGAGATGAGAATGCAACCAAACACACCCACACGCTTTGTGCTAAAGTGACTGATCTGCACCATCTGAGTTTGATCCAACGATCATGTTGCACCGAGCCATCGAAATGCCCATGCAAAGGGCGCCTAAACACCACCGAAGTCCCTCTGCTTCTCGAGGCGCACGACGTTGGTGATGCAGGGTGCAACCGCCCGCAGAGCCCGCTCTCGGTCGACGGGAGCCAGCTCGTCAAAGACGGCGTCCAATGGCACGTATGGATTCTGGTGATGGAGCGCTGAAAGGATTCGCCTGGCAACGACGACGGCAGCCTGCAACCCCTCCTTGTCCAGCTCAGCCCCCACCATCGCGCGGAGACGGCTCAGCTCCTCGGAGATATAGGTGACGAAGGAGACCAGGTCAGGAAGCCGCAGCTCGTTGAAGTCGACCGGGTGGTCAATCGGGTTTAGCCCAACGGCCGGCATCGTCGCGCTGGCACGATGGTAGGCATCGCGCAGCCGCAACACGTGCGTGGCAACTTTGTTCACCAAGTGGCTGAGGCGATCCTAGACCTTGTCACGATCGGCCTGCTCGCGCTCCAGCCGTCTCCCCTGACGGCCTATCGTATTTCCCGCTTTCTGCAGCAACGCTGCCGATGCCTCGAGCATCTTTGTGGTGTACGCCTACCTCTTTTGAAGCTCCATGAACTCCCGCACATAACGGAGGAGCATGCCACTCCTCTCCTCCTTGAGCTCACGGAGCTCCACGTCCTTGGCCCTGAGCTCCACATCCTTGGCATGGAGCTCCTGTGTCAGGAGCCTCACCTCGGACTCCGTGATCTGCTGCGCCGCCATGGCACCAGGTAGAAGCAATGGGGAGAGGAAGCAAAGGGGGTGAAACGGCTGAAAGGCAATGCAATCTACGGGAAGGCGGAGGGAGCAGGGTATATTTTGGTTTTCACCATGATAAAACACTGGTCGACGACTTCTCACATCAGGAGCAGTGGGTTTTTACAGGCGGAGTCATCGTGACTAATTGCTACCGCGCCTGCTCCTGTCAATCAAAAAATTAAAAATCCTGCCGCGCCTGCTCCCATCAATCTAAAAATTAAAAATCCTACCACACCCAAACACCAGAGCAATGCCGCGGTGGATATTTAAATTTACCTGCCGGCAAGTAGATAAAAAGGGGTGAAAAAACAAATGTGGCGGCGGCCTAGCTAATTGGTCGAACTAGCCCAACTAGCTAGCCACCGTGCTTCACTGATGTACTCGGTGGGAAAGGTGGTCTTTCGTGATTTGACGACTCATTTACTTGCTTCGGCAGTACGACCGAGGAGGACCCAGAAAACGCGTGGTAGGGCGTCCCACATCAGGAAGAATATATGCGTGCACCACCCGGGAGGACCCCGAAACCGCGCGGTAGGGTGTGCCACGTCTCGGCACGGAGGAAAAATGTGTGTGTAAAAATATACTGTATCAGATGTAGTACCTATGGTTCGACCTCGGGACCCAGCCAGTCGGTCGAAAACACCCCACTAGCCACACAGCTTCATCATACAAATGTGGCACGGAGGATAGATGTGGTTAGCTCCGTCTCGACCAGCCACAACGTCTCTTGTTCTAGGCGATTCTTCTACTTTCCAAGCTTTTTTAGTTGTAATAACACCACGGCAAGCTAGCGCCGCTCTTCGTGTGTGCCCGTGCAAAGGTTAGACGGCGGAGAGAAGAGAGATTGAGATCGTAGACCTGGGACCCACCAGTAAGTGAGACAATGGTCATGCACGTGTTGACGAGGCACTCCCTCTACTCTACTCAACACAAGTACTGTATAAAATCAAGTTATGGGACAAAGCCAACAACCGTTCATTTTTTCAGGCTATTGACTTACGCTTTGTAGTCTAGGTTGCCAGTTCGAATCTCGTCTTTCAGATTTGTTAGTTTTAGGTCCAAATTTGATTAATGACAAGTGGGACCCCCGTGTGTTGTTCCGATATTTCAGTGTAGGATGGTTTTTTTTGAACAAACACTTTGCGCGGTTAGACAAGTAACGGCATGAGTTACACATATTTTGCAAGTTTACGAACAAAAATGACAGCGACATAGAATACCACATCCACCCCGCAGCTTAGATACTATGGTGATATGAGTTTTTGCACCATTGGAAGTTAGATCCAATGGCTTGGGAGTAGTCTTTGTAATTATGCGCAATTTCCAAACTCTCCAAAGGTTTTTTTGCAAATAAAACATTCAGGCCTCGTGTGTGCCGCTGCATCTTCGATCCAACGGCTCCCCGGTGCTCATATTAGGTGCTCCCCGTAGCTTAATTACCCACGACGGTGATATGAGCATCTAGGTCGTATGATCAGTATTCAGATGGCACATGCGTAGTACTTGTACTTCCTGCGCATTTCCCAAACTTTATCAGCCGTATATTGCAAAAACATTCAAACCTCCTACTGTGGGCTGTTAGATCTCAGTGAACTCGTATCACCATAGAATCTATGGTGCGGGAGCACCTCATACTCTCTCATGCGAGAAAACATAAGGTGCTATCGCATCTTGGATGCTACGGTGATACGATCTTGGAGGTCGTTTGATTTGAGATGCAATGGCATCTGAGCAGTCTTTGTGCTTGTAAGCAGTGGCCGAACTCTTTTGGGGCTTTTCTGCAAAAAACCATTCAAACCACCGAGGACGTGTTGGGTCACAAATCCAACGCCTCCGAAGAGCTTGTATCACCAAAGCATCTAAAGTGTGGTAGCACATGATATTCTTACATACAGGAGAATATAATGTCCTCCTTCATCTTAGATGCTACGGTGATACGAGCTTCGAGGTCGTTGGATATGGGATCAAAGGGCATCTAAGTAGTTTTTTTACAATTTGTGTGCAATTCTCAAACTCATCAAGGTTTCCTGCAAAAGTATTAAGACACATCATGTGAGCTGCTATATCTCAGATCTACAAGCTCCAAGCAACTCGTATCGGCATATAGCATCTAAGGTATGGGGGCACATGATATTCTCCCGGGGAGGAGGGGTTGGGGTGCACAACCAATCGATGGTTGGGAGGGTGGGGACAAATATAATCTAAACAACCCTAAATAGAGCTCCACAATTTTATCAAAGGTCGAGGGGTTGACCCCCGACAATCATAGCTCCGCCTAAACACAACATTTGCATGTACTATAGTACTAGAATTAATATTCATGTTTAAGTTTCATGTTCATTTTAAATATTGAACTGAGGACCATGGATGTCTTACATTTTACTCCCTTTGTTCCTAAATAGTAGTCTTTTTAGAGGCTTCAAAAGGACTGGCACATACGAATGCATATAGACATATTTTAGAGTCTAGATTCACTCATTTTGCTCCGTATGTAGTCACTTGTTGAACTCTCTAAAAGACTAATATTTAGGAATTGAAGGAGTATTTTTGAATTTGTGTCATACATGCATGGTTTGGAAAAATAGATGCATTATACTTATTGGATTGTTGTTGTGTTCGTGCGTGTGTGTCTCTGTGTGTGTGTGTGTGTGGTCATATGCTTGATACATACAAAGTTTTCTCACCTCCATATTGTTCATCTTTTAAATTTGAATTTGCATTGGAAAACTTACTGGGGATACCATGAAATGTGAAATCCACGTTGAGATCACTATATCACAAACTCACTCTAATCAACAACTCGTCATAAATCAATTACTACGTTGAGATTAGTATTTGCAAGGAAAATACGGGTATTGTAATACACATAGATTCATTCGGCAATTTAAAAGGTTCCTTTCGTATTCTTGAATGGTAGGACCCAACAGCGTAGCAGCCAAACCTTGGCTCATGTTGATCCTAAAAAAAACCGGGCTCGTGTCCTTCGGTGGCGTGCGTGGTACGCACATTAGGCAACCCCAACCAGTCGAGCCTCAGCGTTTCAAGTCGAAATATCTAGCGGCTAGAATTCCAGCCCTAGGAAATTCCCCTCATGTCCCCAGTCCATAATGACTACCGATGAACAACGGAGGGATGCTTTAGTAACTAGACAACGTTACCTACCGTGCCGAGCACGGTTCAATTCCCTTGGTCGCCGCTCGTGAAGGTCACCTGTCGGTGTCAAAACCGGCGGATCTCGGGTAGGGGGTCCCGAACTATGAGTCTAGGCGGATGGTAACAGGAGGCAGGGGACACAATGTTTTACCCAGGTTCGGGCCCTCTTGATGGAGGTAAAACCCTATGTCCTGCTTGATTGATATTGATGATATGGGTAGTACAAGAGTAGATCTACCATGAGATCAGAGAGGCTAAACCCTAGAAGCTAGCCTATGGTATGATTGTTTTTCGTCCTACGGATTAAAACCCTCCGGTTTATATAGACACCGGAGAGGTCTAGGGTTACACAGAGTCGGTTACAATGGTAGGAGATCTACATATTCGTATCGCCAAGCTTGCCTTCCACGCCAAGGAAAGTACCTTCCGGACATGGGACAAAGTCTTCAATCTTGTATCTTCATAGTCCAGGAGTCTGGCCGAAGGTATAGTCTGGCTATCCGAACACCCCCTAATCCAGGACTCCCTCAGTAGCCCCTGAACCAGGCTTCAATGACGACGAGTCCGGTGCGCAGATTGTCTTCGGCATTGGAAGGCGGGTTCCTCGTCCAAGTACTTCATAGAAGATTTTGAACACAAAGGTAGTGTCCGGCTCTGCAAAATAAGTTTCCACATATTGCCATAGAGAGAATAATATTTACGCAAATCTAATCTGCTGACGTATTCCATAGCGTGACATCATACTACGGCCAAGTCTTTATTCGAATCATTTTACCGTCCCACCTCAGCGCATTTAGCGAGGCAGTTTCCTTGGCACGTCTTGTTAAAGCAGAGATTGTGTCCCCTTATTCCGGTATTCTCATCAATATGGGCGTGGGTAACCCAACCATACCTGTTGGTATGTTTTCTCGATCAAAGGCGAGTCCCAAACGGTCACGGGGAGGTCCCTTGGTATTCAACCTCTTATAAAGAGACCAAGGCCTTAATCCTTTCTTTCAATCTCAAACGAGTTCGCCCTTCGCCTTGAGTTCCAACACCCAAGGTTCCAGATTTCAGGCGCTTCGGACCTTCGACAATGTCCGGTTCCGACCTTCGAGGCCTATGGATGCCCTCCTCCGTTACGGAGGAGGACGTGCTGAAGTTGAGAGAGGCTAGGTTCTTGACCGGCGAAATCTGGCATAGGCTGCCTGCTCAAGGGCAGGTCATTCCCACTCTCAAGCCTGGTGAGAGTGTGGTGTTCATGTCTCACTTCCTTCGGGGGCTAGGCTTCCCGACGGATCCCTTCGTGAGGGGGCTCATGTATTATTATGGGCTGGAATTTCATGACTTAGCCCCGGAGTCCATCCTCCATATTTCCTAGTTCATCGTCATGTGTGAAGCCTTCCTCCGTATTACTCCTCACTTAGGACTATGGCTCAAGACCTTCAAAGTAGAGCCGAAGATGATCGAGGGACGGTACGCAGAGTGCGGAGGTGCTTTTATAAGCAAGAATGCTGGTGCTCCATGGCCCGAGGGCTCTTTTCAAGAGGAGTCCAGCCTATGGCAACAAGAGTGGTTTTATATCACCGCTCCCAGGAGCACCAAGTGGGTGGCGCCACCTGCCTTTCGCTCGGGTCCCCCACCATAGCTAGTGTCATGGGTCAATAAAGGACTGGACTGGGGTCCGTCCAAGGACATGCCCTTATTGCAGGGCCGCATTCGAGATCTCCTAGAAAGAGATATCAGTCTGGTCGCGGTGACACAGGTTATGCTGATTCGCCGAGCTCTGCCCTGCAAACGTCGCCCCCTCCGCCTGTGGGAGTTCAATCTGGAGGGACCACGAGCTCTCTAACACTTTATGGGCGCGGCACCCGTGGAGATGTTCAAATTGTTCTTTGGATCACAAGCAATGTGTCCGGACTTAACCGAGGACGCAGGTCAGAGCTGCAACCGCCCGGATACTCAAGTAAGTAGCCCTGTGCCCGGACTCGCAATCCGCATATTTATAAAATTGCCTTTAAAAGAGATGTCCTTTAAACATGAGTGGATAGCGAAAGCAAAGCTAATCTGGTGTTCGTCCCCCCTCTCCGAGACCACGCCGGGTCCTGTGCTAGTCAGGATGTTGGAGGTTGTGCCTTTGGAGGAAAGCGAGGGAGGGACAAGGAAGCTATGGCCTCCTCGAAGGAGGCTGTTCGGAAGGGAGGAATCGAAAATTCCCCTTCTCAGGGGAAGAAGAGGACCGCCTCTGAAGACCCGGAGACCATGGCCTCAAAGTGGGGGAAGAAATCTTCGCCAGAGGGTCCTGTGCTGGGGGATACTTCGGCCGAATTATGCCCTCAAGGGGATCAGCCCTCCACCGAGCCGTAAGTAGAGAGGAGTTTTCTTTTTAGGAAATGAGAGAAATCCCTGCTTTATATTTGAGAAAAGTAATCAAAAATTTACCTTGTAGCTCGGACCTTAGCCCTTCTCAGCAGAGCTCGTCTTCGGGGGATCTTCTTTCGGAGATGATGGAGAGCGGAACGCCTCCCCCTGCCTTACCGCCTTGCGAGGCGGGCGACCCTGAGGTATCGTCGCGGAGGGTTTCTCCAAATCTGGCAGGGCCGGAAGGTAGTCATATGCCCCCCCCCCCCAAGCCCTCCGTGTCCGGCCTTCGAAAAGGGCCATTAGACAAGTCCGGCACCGTCTGGTGCACGGTCGGAGGAGCTGAAGGATCTGCTAGGGCAAGCATCTATCTCAGAGGAGCACCGTGCATTGATGGGTACGGTGATTGAGAGGATTTCATCCGCGGAGAGCGGATTGCACGCGGCCGTCAGGAGTTTATTGACGGGCTTTGAGGTACGTGAGATAATGTACCCTTTTTGGACAGTTGCGCATAAATAAGATGCGCCCTGTGTAGATAGTAGCCCCTGAGACTCTGTGCATTGTCAAAAGTGATGGCGCACAGAGGATCGTAATCCCAGGTCTAATATGCCGCCTTCGTACGTAGGTGGCGAAGTGTCGGGTGGCCAGCCGGACTGATGAATTTGCCGAGCTAAAGCAGCAAGTTGACGTGGCAGATGCCGACATCGCGCTTGTCAACAAGTGGCTTGACGAGGCACAAGGTATGTAATTACTCCGGCGGCACCTGGTAAGAGAAGCTTTATGCCAGTATCTTACAATGTGTGTGCTTGATGCAGATGGTGCTGCTGCCATGGAGAATCTTCGGGCGGAACTTGCCCGAGGCAAGGAGCAAGCTAGAAAAAGTGATGCGGCTGCCGGGAAGGCAATTGAAGAGCTGAAAGCCGAACAGGCTGCTCATTGCCGAAGCAAGAAGGAAATGACTGAGATGGCTGTGAAGCTGAAGAGTGCTACTGACCGTTGCAAGCTTCTTGAAAAAGAAGATCAGGCGGAACAAACGGACCTGGAGAAGGCCGTTGCCGATGCCAAGGATGCTCGCTCTGCGATGAGAGCTATGAAAGAGGAGCTGCGTCAGGCTAGAGAGATCGCGGCTGGAAAGCCCTTTATGCTGCGGAGGAAGTTCTGTGATCCTAAACATGCTCCGTTAAACCGGATGTGGAGTACGGCGGACACCTATATGGATTTGGCAGCGAGTGCCGCAGATGCGGCCGAACACTTCCGAGATCAAGAAGATCGCGAAGTGGAAAAGCTCTTTTGGTCGCAGTTCCACAATCTAGAGCGTCCACTGTCATTAGCCGATCTTTTGGCCGAATGGGCCGAGCTGAATAGGTTGTCCGGACTCACCGTGAAGTATGTCATGAGTCATCTGTGGCCAGAGAGGCCAGAGCCGAAAAGTTATTTCAACTTGGTGCAGCAGTTCCTTGGTGCGGTGCCGCATATCGATGCGATGAAGAGGTCAGCGTGCATAGAGGGTGCGCGGATGGCTCTTGCCCATGTCAAGACATACTGGGCGGAAATGGAGGCCACCGATGTTGCATCCCCAAACTCGGATGGAAGCCGAGTACCTGCCGAGCACTATTTTCAGGAAGTTCTGCAAGGCGCTCGTTTAATAGAGACGCAGTGCTCGAAGGATACTATATTCGAATAGCATATATTATTGTAAAACAATATTTTGATAAATTGTAGAAGCTTTTTATACTTGTGCCTGCAAGTATTATAATACCTCCTGTGCGGCCGTTTAACATATATGTATATATAATCTGAAAGATGGCAGTCAGCTTCAGCCCCCACGCACATAATGCGGGGGTGTTCGCAGAAGGCGCATTTTCACACTTGATCCAACGTCTTGGTCCTACAAAGTTGGTGATAGCGCAGCGAACTAGGCAATCGAACTATGATGCTTTATCACTTTCACTTAGCCATAGGAGTTTGATAGTGAGGCTACTTATATAGCCCCTGGTGGCGCTTGCGCTCGCCCGAACTCGGGGCGCGTATGTGCCTGGCCGGGAAACGACCCTTCGTTAATGCGGAGGAATCCTAAAGATTCCGATAAGTCATCGAGTGGTTGACCAGTCTCATGCTATATCATGACAGTCAGTTTTTGGCTTTCTCTACTAAGGTGCTCGCCTGGCCGAACCGGGGCACAATCGCACTAGTTCTCCTGGTGCCGCCTTAGCCGATAGAGTGGAACGTCAGGCAGCAAAACACAGGAGCCGGGCAAACCCAACATTTGACCAAAGACATGATTTGGAGCTGATGCATATAAGGCCAAACTCGTGACGCTGAACACTCCCTAAGGTATTCGGTCTTTATGAGGACGGGCGGGATAAGGCCCTTAGTAATAAGCTGTCCAGGTACGCGCAAAACTCTAACGTGGCCACATGCCAAAATGCCAGCCTCCTCCTTGGTTATACCAAGAGATCAGGGGATGTGTATCAACAAGAGACAGTAAAAAAGGTTTACGCAGGGTCTTAATCTGAAAAGAATCCTTGGAACGGGTCCCTGCTGCACGTCTGCGCCTCTGTCTCCGTTGTGCCGTATCCTGGACGGGCGTAGCACGGTGTTCATCTGTAAAAGAGAGGAACTTAGTTGAAGAAAGATCGTGCCGAACATAAGTTATACTAAATAAACAAAGTATAAATCGAAATGGGTAAAATTGAGTTTTATTGTCTCTTGTTTTATATGCGCGGTGCCCCTAGTACAGGGGTATACGGCTATTAAGCCTTTATCAATTGTATGTTTATGCCGGACTCGTCTAGCCGTGTCCGTGGTCTTGACGACCTGTTTAGGTGCTTTGGCTGGTGAAGCCGCTTTATTGTGGGGCTGTCAAGGCAGCCGCGCTGTCTTCCGCGCGAGAGGAACACTCAATGTTTTCCCTTTAATGAGATGATGCCTCGTGGACCGGGCATCTTAAGCGTAAGAGATGCGTAATGCGGTATTGCGTTAAAGCGGGCGAAAGCTTCGCGTCCCAGTAGTGCTTGATAGCTACTTGAGAATGGGGCGATGTGGAAAGTTAGCTCTTCGCGACGGAAGTTATCGGGGGAGCCGAACATAACTTCTAGCCGGAGAGAACCCATACAACGGGCATCCGGGCCTGGCGTTACCCCTTGAAAGGAGGTTTTGCTATGGCAAATTTTTGTTGGTTCTATCCCCATGTTGCGGATTGTGTCCTGGTATAACAGGTTTAGACCACTGCCGCCGTCCATCATGACATTTGTAAAGTGGAGTCTGCCGATTATTGGATCTAATACCAAGGCAGTCCAGCCTGCGTTCCGGATACTTCTAGAGTAATCCTGATGGTCGAAGGTGATCGGTTTTAACAACCATTGGCGAGACTCCTTTGGGATAGGCCGTATGGCGTGTATCTCTGGTGGCGCCATTCTGTTCGTCACGTGAAGTAGGTTTACTGTTTTGACTTCTTGTGGGAAATCCTTTTGTTTCCTGGTGCTCTGCTTGTGGGGTTCATCGTCGTCCTCACTTGGTGTTGTCGAGCCCCTTGTGTTCGGCGTTGAGTTTGCCATCTTGCTTGAAAACCCAACAATCTCTGTGGGTATGGTTCACAGGCTTCCCGGGAGTACTGTGTATTTGACATATCTTGTCCAAGATTTTGTTTATGTTGGATAGCTCGTCCCTGTTATCCTTCAGGGGCGGCTTTCTCTTATTCTGCCGCGAGCTTTTGAATCCGGTGTTGATCGCCGTGCTCTTTGGGCTGTTTCCCTTATTCCGGTGCTGGTCCTTGCTGCGTCGGGGTTTTCCGTTTCCATCCCTAACTTCGGATGTACTTGGGTTGCTGGTGCTACATCTTGCCAACCAGCTGTCCTCTCCTATGCAAAAGCAGGTCATGAGGCTTGTTAATGTGGCCATTGTTCTTGGCTTTTCTTGGCCGAGGTGTCTGGCAAGCCATTCATCTCGAACGTTATGCTTAAAAGCTGCTAGGGCTTCGGCGTCCGGACAGTCAACTATCTGATTCTTTTTAGTAAGAAATCTGTTCCAGAATTTCCGGGCTGACTCTCCGGGCTGTTGAGTTATGTGACTGAGATCGTTTGCATCCAGAGGGCGGACATAGGTCCCTTGAAAATTTGCCCGGAAAGCATCCTCAAGCTCTTCCCAACTTCCAATGGTGTTTTCGGGAAGGCTTTTGAGCCAATGCCGGGCTGGCCCTTTAAGCTTGAGGGGTAAGTATTTTATGGCGTGGAGGTCATCTCCTCTGGCCATGTGTATGTGGAGGATATAATCCTCGATCCAGACCCCAGGGTCTGTTGTTCCCTTGTATGCCTCTATGTTTACGGGCTTGAATCCCGCTGGAAATTCATGGTCCAGCACCTCATCGGTGAAACATAGGGGGTGTGCGGCACCCCTGTATTTGGGTGTGCCGTGATGTTCGGATATTTGTTGTGTTGCATTGCTTACTAGAGCTTGGTTTCTTGGCCCGTATATAGATCTGGCTGGGCCGTCTTTTTGATGCGGATCCTTTGGTGGATCGCGTGCCGGCTTGTGTGCGGCGCCGCTTGCCGCTCCATGCTGGCCATGCGGTTGTCCATCCGACCGGATGGCTTTCCTATTTTTTGACTGCGGGGGCTCTAAGGCCTCCTCGTCAAACTCAGGCAGTAGCTTTCGCTTTGGATAGCTTTTTGTGCGGCGACTGCCGCCATATTTGTTTGCGGTGTTGCGTACTTTGCTCCATCTGATTCTGAGTGCATCTTCCGCAGTTTTGAGCTTCCGCTTCTGCTTTTTCAGGCTATGCACAGTGGCGACGAGCCTTTTGTGGAGGTTCTTCTGCTCCATGAGTTTATCCGTTGTAAGGTCGTCCGGACTGTTGTTTTCGCCGGGGACGGGGTGTTCGGTTTGTTTATCGAAGTTTCCCTGTTCGAACGCTTGCTCGAAGGTATGTTCGTCGTCCGCCGACTCGTCCTGCTCTACGGCTGGGTCTGTATGGCTGCTGTCTCTGTCGAGGCGGGGCTTGGAGCGGCGCTTATGTCGCTGCTTTGATTGCTTTTCGAGTGAACGATCCCTCGTTGCATCCCTGTGTTCCTTGTTGTCGCTTCCTTTGGGTGTGTCCACCATGTATACATCATGAGATGAGGTGGCTGTCCAGTGCCTTATAGGCGTTGGTTCATGTTCATCTCCTACGTGGTCGTCCATACCGTCGATGTCTTCGGAGTCGAAGTCGAGCACGTCGTTTAAATTATCGATAGTGGCTACAAAGTGGGTGGTGGGTGGGCATCGAATTTCTTCGTCGTCCACATCCCAATCCTGCCGGTCATAATCCGGCCAGGGCTCTCCTGACAAAGAGAGAGACCTGAGTGAATTCAGAATGTCGCCGAAGGGCGAGTGTTGAAAGATGTCTGCGGTGGTGAACTCCATGATCGGCGCCCAATCGGATTCGATCGGTACGGGCGCGGAGGGCTCGGAGTCCCGAGAGGAGGCTGGTGTTTGGCTTGATCGCCGTAGAGATTGCAGCCCCCGAGGCGGTGTCTAACCACCCATCCTAGATTGGTGTGATCGTCTCCGAGCTAGGGGTCGGAGCGGACACAGATGCGGCCTCCAGGGCACTATTCGGCGGCAGAGCTAGATCATGCCCATCGTGACAGTGCGGTGCGCTCGGCTGTGGCTCGAATCCGTCGAAGATCAAGTCTCCGCGGATGTCGGACGTGTAGTTCAAACTTCCAAATCTAACCTGATGTCCAGGGGCGTAGCTTTCGAGCTGCTCCAGATGACCAAGAGAATTGGCCCGCAGTGCAAAGCCGCCGAATACGAAGATCTGTCCGGGGAGAAAAGTCTCACCCTAGATCGCATCGCTGTTGATGATCGGAGAAGCCATCGGGCCTAAAAGTGACGACATAGAGGAACTCTCAATGAAAGCACGAATGTCGGTGTCAAAACCGGCGGATCTCGGGTAGGGGGTCCTGAACTGTGCGTCTAGGCGGATGGTAACAGGAGGCAGGGGACACAATGTTTTACCCAGGTTCGGGCCCTCTTGATGGAGGTAAAACCCTACGTCCTGCTTGATTGATATTGATGATATGGGTAGTACAAGAGTAGATCTACCACGAGATCAGAGAGGCTAAACCCTAATAGCTAGCCTATGGTATGATTGTTTTTCGTCCTACGGACTAAAACCCTCCAGTTTATATAGACACCGGAGAGGGCTAGGGTTACACAGAGTCGGTTACAATGGTAGGAGATCTACATATTCGTATCGCCAAGCTTGCCTTCCACGCAAGGAAAGTCCCTTCCGAACACGGGATGAAGTCTTCAATCTTGTATCTTCATAGTCCAGGAGTCCGGCCAAAGGTATAGTCCGGCTATCCGGACACCCCCTAATCCAGGACTCCCTCATCACCCGTCAACTGCATTGCCTATGTAACACCCACGATGCGGCTATATCTCCCAAGTGTCGGAGCACGACTTAGAGGCATAGCTGCATAGTAGGCATGTCGCAAGAGGGGTAATCTTTACACATCCCATGTACTGAATAAGAAAGGGGTAAAGAGTTGGCTTACAATCGCCACTTCACACAATACATAAATATAGCATTACATCACCCAGATACAATCAAGGTCTGACTACGGAACCAAATAAAGAAAGACAACCCCTAATGCAAAAGATTCCCGATCGCCCCGACTGGGCTCCACAACTGATCAAATGGAAACGAAACAACACAACGAACAAGATCTTCATTGAGCTCCCATCTGAGCTCAGTTGCGTCACCTGCACTGGTATCATCGGCACCTGCAACTGTTTGGAAGTATCTGTGAGCCACGAGGACTTAACAATCTCATAGCCGCGAGATCAAGACTATTTAAGCTTATGGGTAGGAAAAGGTAGTGAGGTGGAGCTGCATCAAGCACTAAGCATATATGGTGGCTAACATACGCAAATAAGAGCGAGAAGAGAAGCAATGCAACGGTCGTGAACTAGAAGTGATCCTGAAACTACTTACGTTCAAGCATAATACAAGAACCGTGTTCACTTCCCGGACTCCGCCGAGAAGAGACCATCATGGCTACACACGCGGTTGATGCTTTTTAGTTAAGTTAAGTGTCAGGTTTTGTACAACCGGATATTAACAAATTCCCATCTACCCATAACCACGGGCACGGCTTTCATAAGTTCAAAACCTTGCAGGGGTGTCCCAAGCCCATCACAAGCTCTCACAGTCAACGAAGGATATTCCTTCTCCCAGGAAGACCCGATCAGACTCGGAATCCCGGTTACAAGACATTTCTACAATGGGAAAACAAGATGAGCAAAGCCGCCCGAATGCGCCAACAAATCCCGATAGGAGCTGCACATATCTCGTTCTCAGGGCACACTGGATTGTCCAAACTTATGGTAGGCCAACCCAGAGTTGCCCCTGGTGGCCACCGGCGGCTGACAGGTTGGACCAACACTCAGAGGAGCACTGGCCCGGGGGTTTAAAGTAAAGATGACCCTTGGGCTCCGGAAACCCAAGGGAAAAAGGCCTAGGTGGCAAATGGTAAAACCAAGGTTGGGCCTTGCCGGAGGAGTTTTACTCAAAGCGAACTGTCAAGGGGTTCCCATTATAACCCAACCGCGCAAGGAATGCAAAATCAAGGAACATAACACCGGTATGACGGAAACCAGGGCGGCAAGAGTGGAACAAAACACCAGGCATAAGGCCGAGCCTTCCACCCATTACCACGTATATATATGCATTAATTAAATAAGAGATATATTGTGATATCCCAAATATATCCATGTTCCAACATGGACCAAACTCCATCTTCACCTGCAACTAACAACGCTATAAGAGGGGATGAGCAAAGCGGTAACATAGCCAAACAACAGTTTGCTGGGAAAGGTGGGTTAGAGGCTTGACATGGCAATATGGGAGGCATGATATGGCAAGTGGTAGGTATCGCGGCATAGCAAAAGAGCGAGCAACTAGCAAGCAAAGATAGAAGTGATTTCGAGGGTATGGTCATCTTGCCTGAGATCCCGCAAGGAGAAAGAACGAGTCCATGAATAAGACAACCGAACGTAGTCGAACGGATCCTCACAACTCTGGAACAGAACCGAAGCTAACGAGAGAAGCTACCCGGAAAGAAGAAATCAACATAGTAAACAACCATCACATAATCATGGCATGATGCACAACCAAGTATGATGCATGTCCGGTTTAATGATACATGGCATGGCAAACTGCACAAACAATCCTACAAATTAAGTGGAGCTCAATATGCAACGAGCTGCATATTGACGAAACACCACGTGAGTTATTTAGTTCTCTCTCTTTTATGTACCCAACAATATTAAATGTTGGTTAGCAAGGCAAGGGGGTGAAACATAATAAACTACTTAACTACGCAAGTTTAAATGAGGCCGGAACAACAAACAACAATTCCAGACAATCCTCATATGCCATATATGGATTTGGTACTGTTCTGCCCTAAACCATATTTTTGAGTTGTTCAACATGGAAAGTAAAGTCACCACGTTAAACTAGGCATTTTTCTACCCCATTTACATATAAAGTTTGTTAGGTTTGGAGCTACGGTTATTTAGTTATGAATTAAAGCATTTTTAACATGTCATATGAGAAAAATAATGCAAACAACAATTTAAACATCTAAAATGTGCATGCAAGTTGGATATTGTGAAACTAGATGAAATTCTAGTCATGTTTCATATATAAAACATTTTAATATGATGCACAGTTATTAAGTTATTATATGCATGATCAACAAGGGTTTTTCTGCAAAATTGCAGGTCAGGGAAAAACAATATGGGCCAAAACTTGTTGGCCCAACAGGGAGAGGGTCTGGAGGGGCTGCTCACATCGGGCCTTGGCCTAGCTGGTGGAGAGGTAGGCCGGCCTTGGTGGTGTTGGGCTTGGAGGCGGTTGAGGCCTGGGTGGATCCACGCGACGAGAAGTCAACGCGGGCGCGGCTTCGTCGTCCTCCTCTCGAACGGAGGCAGCACATGACATGGGAACGAGCGCTCCTGCTCGATGAAGAGGAAGCAGAGGTCAACGGCAGGTTCGTCAGGGACGGGGACGATGCTCCGGCGACGGGCGGTGCTGGCCTTGGAGATCTGGCACGGGAGGTCACGCACGCGAGGCAGGGGCCGGAGACGAAGCGGCATGGTTCCAGGCGACGGCAGGAGGTGAACGGCGCGGTTGCTGCTTGAGGAACGACGACGACGGGGGACCGCAGCGGCGCAGCGTATCCAGGCGGAAGGCACAATAGGGAGGTGGCCGGAGGAGGCGGACCAAGGTCCTTGGCAGGGAAGCAGCGGCCAGCTCCTGGTGGTGGTGGTCGACGCCTTGGTTCCGGTAGGTTGGTGTGCGAGCCGGCGAGGAACTCCTGCGTTGGGTGGCTGACGGTGACAAGAGCGCCATCAACGGGCAGAGGGAGGCGTATCTGGTGTAGCTCAACTCCGGCGAGCTACTGCTCGTTGTCGTCCGGACGGAGACGGGTCGAGGGCGGCGGCGCTCCTGCTTGAACAGGGTGAGAGAGATAGAGAGGTTAGAGAGAGAAAAGAGGGGAAAGAGAGGACGAGGGCATGGGCAAGGACAAACAGGAGGCATGGGACGCTTGGCTCCATAGAAGTGCTCGAGAGGGAGGGGATCCAGCCGCGCTTTGCTATGGTTGGGCGGCGATGGAAAATGAGGGAGGCACGGGGCGATGGTGGTTGGCTGTGGGTGATCCCGATGGGGATTGAGCGGGTGGCGGCGCGATGGGACATCTCCCTAGGATCTAGGGTTGGACGAAAATAGGCTATTGGTTGATCTATATATAGCAAAAAGGGCTAAGTTTAGGGGCATTTGGTCCCTCCGATCTTAATCGGACGGTCGAGAAAAATAGACTAGGAAGTCCAAATAAGAAAACGATGATGTTTTGTAGATGTTTGGGGATGATCCGGACCCAACGGTGATGACTACCCAGGTCGGGTTCGGGACAACTTTCGGACGCGCGCGAGGATGGCCGCGGGCTGAGGAGAGAGGTTAGGTAGGGCCTGGCGGTGAGTGCTAGTGGGTTGTGCAGAAAGCATTGGATTGAGAGAAGAGAAGAGAGAGACCCGACGACTGTTTTCGGAGACCGAAAACGTCCGACGATAGACCAACTATACTGCCGCTATAGTTATCTGTTGGGGCACCAAACAAACTCCGAATGCGATGAAACTTGGCAGGCGGCCAAGCTACAACATAAAAACACCACAAGACAACGTTTAACCCATTCCGAGAACATTTTTCCGGCCACTTATAAAATAATATTTTGGACGTGCCACGGGCGCGTGCAAGTGTGGTTAGGCTCAGAATGGACAACGGACGGAACTGGGGGAACCCGGACGGATGCAAGTTTTGAAAACATGATGATGCAATGCACATGATGCATGACAAGATGCACCACGCAAGCGAATGACATGGCAACAACAACGAATAACTAGAAGACACCTAGCGCATTGGTCTCGGGGCGTCACAGCCTAGTACTGCTACTACTACACCAGGATGAGCACATAATTGAGCCCGTTTGTTCGTGCCTAGTACTTGAGTTAATATATTAGGCAATGCACTGGTACAGAGGGATTATCCTTTTACTCTGCATATATAACTTGTCTGAAGTCTAACTAAGCAAAATGTTTGACCAAATCCTTTCTTAAGAAATACAACAGGACAGATGTACAACTTGAAAATTTATTGCATGATGCAGGCAATGATATTGTTTCGAATCCTGGATCTTAAATTTCAGAAAATCCAAAAGTGAGCATAAATTCTTGAAACTAAGCATGGTCACGTGATATGGCACAAATATTACTTCATAAGTTTTTTCTTCAATTTGAGACAAGCTGCTTATGACAAGTTGCACAAATGAAGAGCCAAGGTATTTTGGAACAAAGACCTGTCATGTTATGGCGAATGCTTTCACTATTAAAACCGTGGGCATTTACGTGCCGCCACGAATCTCCGATTCTCATTGGCAGGTGCCGTTCGAGCAAGCGTGTGAGTCGACGGGAGGCGTGCTAGCAGACCGCTACACCGGCTGTTAGGGAGGCATGCGAGCCGACCGCTGTGCAGGCTCACCGGGAGGCGAGCCCTTTGACCAGGCTCCGCCGCCCACCGTCGTCCCAACTACTCCCACTTTTAATGTCGCCGGCGCCGCAGTTTAAAATCAACCCCGCACTACCCGGTATCGCTACAATCCTCTCTCTTCTTCTTGGATTCTCCTATAGTCTACCTCCAACGAGCCTAACCTAAACGTACGCCATGCCGCATCACGATGGTCTGCCCTTAGTGTTCCTGTTTCCTAAGGAAGACACCCAGCTGGAGTCTCAAGAACATAAGGCGCTTTTGGACGAGCTTGAACTGGCCTTGCGGGAAGACGCTGCGCCTATCCCCGCTCCCGTTCCGGCGCCCTTCGCCTGACTGCGCTAGCGCCCATCCCCGTGCACCTGCCAGCGCCTGCGCCTGCACGTGCACTGACGCGCACGCCCGTGCCGGTGCCCGTGCACCTGCCAGCGCATGCGCCTGTGTGTGCACTGACGTGCGCGCTCGTGCTGGTGCCCGTGCACATGAATGTCTCCGCCGCACTGTTGACATCGCCTGTCCCCGCGCGGGTGGTAGTGCCCCCCTCAGCGGCATGGATGGCCGCCGTCGACCGCTTCCTTGCACCAACGCCAGTCGCCTCCTCCCGCCAGTTGACTCGCTCTGAAGTCCAGAACATTTTGGCCTTCCTTGAAGCTAGGGCAACGTCCAGGAGTACGCCAACAACAGTGCAAGATGCCGTTGTCGCCGTCGGTCAGTGGACCGACAACACACAGAGCACGGCAGAGGAGCCGCTTCCCACCGCGAGATGCCCCCCCCGCCGCCGCGTAATCTAAATATCCCATGAAAAACATTCGGATTGACATGCTTAAAATCTGAATGTTTATCATTTCCGTTTATTTTATATCGATCATCGTATAATTTAAAGTCGGAGTCAGACTGAACGAAATGTATGGTTTGATCGATTGAATGTTCTGCTAGAGCCGTATCAAATTAAATATAAAACATCATCAAGCCACATGTATTCCTTGTCATCCAACGACCTAGAATGCTTCAATGTCGAGCGCTCAACACGTTTAGCGTGCAATTAATTTCATGCCAAAAATAGTGCTAGTCACATGACAACACGCAAATAATATCCTAGTAGTTAATATCCGCATGCACTTAATATACTTCCAAATTAACGTGCATTGCACGTACACACTGACTAGTGCTACTAGTACGTGAAACTGGTGCCGTGACTTGTGAACGCGTCCAGATATGGTCAACGGCAACATCGCCTGCGAATTCTTCCTGTTTGCCCGTGCGTCTAAACGCAGAAGGGGAGGAGAGAGAGAGCACACATGGAACCCACCAGTAAGTGAAGGCGAATAGTACTAAAAATAATATTACATGTTATCCATTAATTAGGCTGTGGTAATATAAAAACATTATGTGAACAAAGGGGGTACAACAAACATTGCTATTCTACGTATGTTGCCTATTGACGTGCGGCTTGAAGGCCCGGTCGCATGTTCGATCCCTGTCCTTTATTTTTTAATTTTTATATGGGTCCAAATTTGTTTGATGACATGTGGGCCCCTCGGTGTGTAGTTTGAAGCACTTTGATTTGTGGGTCGAAATTTGTTCCATTCCAAGTGGACTATCGATGTGTAGTTTTGTAGCTTATTTATAATAATTAAAGAGAAAAAAATGGTTTTTTCAATAATACCATGGTGCGACGTTGAAAGCGAGAAAGGACGTGCGAGAGAGCGATGACCGAGCCAGAGGGAAATCAACTAGGGGAGTTGCGTGGGTTGCAACGGTGTTTGGAGTAGTTTTGGGCCGAATGCTACGAAAATATAATCTAAACCGACTGGAACAAATGCCTACACAAATTAATCCAAGGTTGGAGTGCCCCTCGCAATATAAATAGCTCCGACTTTGTGAGGGATGGAGAGGTAGTAGCTTCAATGCGTGGAAGATATGGTGTGAGAAAGCGAGGTCAATCGAGAGACATATAGATAGAGAGACAAAGTGAGTGTGGTTTGGCATTCATTGAACAAATATATATATGCTCTGGAGAGATATTGTTCGATTGAGCTTTTTGGCAAGGGTGAGGGCTGTAAGATAGAGCTTGAGAGATGATCCAGTCACAGATGTGTAGATATATTTTGTGCATGGGAGGAAGCAAGGTCAACCGATCACATAGGGTCGCCGTGTGATCGAAAGAGTGAGACGGGTTGGAGAGAGTGACCTAGATAGACGATGTGCGTTAGAGAGTACACAATGTGGATAGGTCGAATTGGGCTCAAACATGGTGATATATCGTTTTTGTCCGAGAAAGAGCGAGGTCAATCGAGACATACGGAGAGAGATAGAGAGAGAGAGATTGAGTGAGCGTGGCCCACCATGAGGTCGAAAGAGTGGCGGCGGCTTGGATGGACTGACCTAGATAGACAATTTGCGTGAGAGAGTATAGAGTGTGTCGATCGAGGCCTGAACAGGGAGACATATCATTTGTGTGTGAAAGAAAACGAGGTTAAATGAAACTCAGATAAAGAGAGCGAGATTGAGCGAGTGTGGCCCGCCGTGCGGAACAAAGAGTGAGACAGTCTCGAGGGAGTGACCTAGATATACAACGTGCGTGCGTGCGCATGAGA
>NC_057797.1:246422400-246432559 GCF_018294505.1 Triticum aestivum | reverse complement strand
AATGTACATAGTATGAGACTTAATATCGATGTTTCAATTCAGTGTACATTGTAAGATTTGAACCGAGGACCAGGCATACGGGTAATTATTTCAAATTCATGCCATACTAAGTTTCGATAAATTGACATTGACTCGGTTTGTTGTGCTATTTTTAGGTCATATGTTTGAATCCATCCAAAAGTTTTCTCACTACCATGGTGTTCATCATATACATATGAATTTGTATTAAAAAAGTAGCATGGATACAGTGAAATGTGAAATCCACGTTAGAATTGGAGATCGCTACGTGACACACACTCTAACTCAAATAACTAACTATGTGACACACACTCTAATTCAAATAACTAATTATGTGACACACACTCTAATCCATGTTAGCGTGGGTACCGTTTCGATTTTTTTTCAAATAACTCCTCATTAATTAATTTATAGTACTCCCTCTGTTCACTTTTATAAGACCTTGAAGACATTTCAGACAATGTGCAAAACAGTTCATTTTAAGTTGTTTGAAACGACTTACAAAAGTGAACGGATGGAGTATCTCATTTCGAATGACTAATTATTGCAAGGAAAACACGGGCATGGTAATACACACAGATTCGTTTGCAAATGAAAGAAGATTCGTTTGCATTCCCAAATGTAGGTGCACCAGGCAGACCAGGGTCGTGGGGGGGTGGACGCTGCTTCGGTGCCTTAAAGGCAACTGCCTTTGGGGTCACTGACATGTGGGCCAGCCACCTGTTGGGCCCACATGTCATGGACACAAAGGCAGGTGCCTTAAGGCACCGAAGCGTAGTCCTGACGGGGTGGTCGCGTGTGTCGGACGGACGCGTAGCACCGAGCCACCCACCCCCCTCCCCCCAAAAAAAGGAAGACGATAATATAAGTTCACGCTTCCATGTTTCGGATTGAAATATCTGGCGGCCCCAATTCCAGCCTTGCAAAATCTCTCTTCTCCACTGTCCCCTTTCGCGCCCAGATTGCTCAAATCCCTAATTGCCGCCAACCCTCGAATCGCCCCTCGTCTCGTGTCTTTCCCCACTGTTCGTCACCTCTGTGCCGGACGACGACGACGAAGATGACGGTCACGCTTCACTACCGCACCGGAGCTACCTCATCTACGCCCTCGTCCACCGCACTGGGTGGTCCACCGACAACGTCGGCCGCTGCAACCGACGTGCCTCACAGACACCGAGTTCCACCACATCAGGTGCGCTTCACCGACGCCGTCTCCCAGCTCACCGGGGCTACTTCACTGAGCAGATCATCGCACCTCCGCCCCCGAGGCCGCTGGGGCTTCACCAATGGTCTTGTCCACCGCATCGTAGCGCTCCGCTGCCACTCAAGATCCGCATCCGTGCGCGGCCAGCTAACGCCAGCGCATCACCCTCAACGACTCTGAAGTGACCCACACTCTAGCTAGGCGAGCATGCCCAAACGCCGGCCCAAACTAGGTATCCACACATCACTCCCTTGTGCACTGTTCCGACGATGTTTGGATATCCTTTCACTGCTCTCTTAGCTTACACGCCTATGCAAATCTGACTTTAACTCTTATTTCTTCTAGAGATATCATTTGAAACAAGCAAATCCATTTTTTAGCGAAGCATGACGGCGCTATGGGATCTGGTACACATCCTGCACACTAGTATAACCTTGTAAGTATCTATCCTCTGGTACAACATCAAGGTCGATTCCTCTTATTTGATCAACCATTCGCCGTGTCAAAAGTGCAGAGGGGGATGCAAGGAGCACAAGGCCTGCACATCCAAGCAAGTGGTAACATGGACTTGTACATGGAACATTCCAAGCGCAAGCAGAGCTGCAGTGAGCCTTTACAACGAGCTAGCGTAAGTCCCTACATTTCATTTAATTCATACTGGCATTCGTGTATGATTTGTGTGCAGTGGCTGATCCATGAATTCAAGTTACCAGGGGCGAACATTTAACTTAAAAAATATGAAGGCACTTGCACTCCGGAAATCAACATAACTTGAGAAATGTGAAGCTACATGCACTTTGAAAACCAGCTAATGATCCAAAGTAGTTCAGATTATAAACACTAAATGATGCAAGCACCAAAAAACACAAAATGCAACATGGTGTACAAGGACTACAAACACGGTCTGTACCTGCTTGAATTATTCGTTCTCTGGCTGAAAATGTCGAAGTGTAATTGCATGTATAACCAGTGCGCAAACTGCATATCAATATATCTATCCCGCACAAGTATGCCAATAGTTTCAAACAACAGATTAGAAAAGTATTTATGCTATGTTGTCATGATACGGGGACTTTCTGGTAGATGGCCTCGATGTTTCCTCAAGCTATGAAAATGCACTATAATTTGCTTGTCATCAATGCCTGCAAATCTCTGTCTCTCTCAACATAGTAAATCATCATTAGACACTAAATCCTTCAATGAGCTTGAAAAATGCTTGCATTAGATCCCTCCTTAGACACTATATGTTCATCACCAGGAGCATGTAAAATGTTTGCATCAAATCCTTCATTTGCAGTCTGTTCATTAGACACTTCAGGCTCAAGAACAACATGAGCTTGTATGTTTGCACTGGAAACTTGATTAGATACATCAGATTCAGTCAGTAAAGTATTGATTGGGGGAGTTATAAAATAAGTAGAAATTGGTTTCATTTTCTCATAGATTCCCTACATACAAGCAGTTTTACAACACTCTCAGGTTTAACTATTGGCCAGAAATTGAAGAGTTGAATTAGATATAATCAGGGATGTGATGTACCTGCACGTTGCGCATGCTACTCTTGCAAGCTGCAACTGCCCGTTTGCGCAAGCTCGATGCCATGCCCGTGCTGCCGCCGCTGCCTCCCACGCATGCTACACCCAGGGTTGGAACTTCATCTTCTTGTCCTTCCGTTCGCTTGAAGCCCGGCGACCGCCCTCCAACGAGGGCGCGAGGAAGTGCTATGTCGGTCTGTCCAGTGGTGGCTAGGTTAGGAGCGAACCAGACTGGAGGCTGGAGCGAATGAATTGGGATTTTTCCTGCTGTCGATCGATATGGGAGGCACTCGTTTGGGCCGCGAGCCTGCTATAGGGCCTGCCTTGCACTTATGACCATCCAAATTGAAACATTTTTCTTCATTTTTTACATTGCCTGCTCGTGCGTTGGGATGAACAAAACTAGCATGGGCCAACCCGGACGACTCAAACTAGGTGCACACTTTCTAGCCACCTGAGGCGGCTGCCCATACTAGCCCCTATGGTGGCGTCACCCCTTTTTGCATGTATGGTTGGATAGTGAAAAATATTCTAGTGGCACTTTTGATTTACCCATAGAATGGTTGAATTGCTTGTTTCTATGAACTGAGTTCGCTAATAATGTGAAGGATGCCAGTCTTTTCATCCTATTGTAGATTGCTTAGATCTCGATATGCCAAAAGTAATCGCATGAAATATACAGTAAAATCCAGTGTGATGTGTTTGGCTACAACTAGTCTGACTACACGTCCTCATATAACATAACAAGGACACACCATGTTACCAGATTAACCATTCGACTTACGCATGCAGTGTGGGAAGAAAGAAGTATTGGGATGTGTATCCAAGCAATTGATGACATGGACTCCTTCGTATAACCTTGTAAGCGAAAAAGAAGTTGCAGTGTGCCTGTACAAAGAACTAGCGTAAGTTCAGTTACCTGCTTCTCGGAATTTTAGTTAGCCACTTATTGCAAAATTGTTCAATTACGTTGCTTGGTTTAATTTAGTTTGCTACTGATTACATAATGGCATAGCCTGTTAATCATATTGTAGACTGCGTCTATCTATGTGTTTGATACTTATAGTTAAGAATTACCTGTTTGCCTTAACTTAAATATCTACTTGTTTGTTTAACTGCTTTGCTTCTGCAAGAGCGGGTAACAATGATGTTAATAACTACTTTTCAGCATCCAATTGAAACTCTTTAATTCCTTGTTTGTTTAACTAGTTTGCTGTTATAACTCCCAGTTGAGATGTTTTGCTAACTTCAACTTTTCTGAATCCAATCGTAACTTTAATGGCAAAACAGGTTAGCCCAAGATCAAAGAGCGAGGTCCCCATGGACATTGCATCATCCCACAATAGTGGCACCGGCCTAATCGTGCATTATGAATTGCCAACTGCTGATGTTCTAGAGGCTAAACTAGTGGTAGAAAGAGATTCTGCTTCTGCACTTAGAGATGAAGTTGACATGTTGAGGAAGCAAACAGCACAATCACAAGCAGTACTCAAGACAACCATTAAATATTTGGTGGATTTCAAAATGAGGCAAGCTGAGACTGGCCAGATTGTTAAGGTCCTGAAGGAAAAAAGGAAATTAAATTCCTACTTGGTAAACCATAGGTGATATGTTCTTTCCATAGTTGAATAACCTTTGTGTTGTCTGTACATGTAATCAATCAAACCATTTGTTTTAGAGATCATGTAATAATTGTTTTTTTGGTTTGTAATTTTATTTGAGCACAAGTCTGTATTAATTGATAAGACTCGGAGACATTTCATTTGGATTGTTGTGCCAGACCTACAAATATGCCAATCGGGTTGAATGTGCATTCAGCAATAGTAGTAGTATAGATGGACCATAAGTGGCACACATCGGAAAGGGCCAAGATGTTGGCTAAAAAAAGGATGCTGTTGTAGCCAAAAAAAGTACAACGGTCTGGCTTATGAATGTTAGTTGATATTATTGATCCATATACTCTATAAGTGTTTATATGTTTGTTAGTTCTGTACATTCTTGGTTGATTGACTCGGTATTTGAATCTTGATACATCGCTTGTGTACATATCTAAATGGGAGTACGCATTATGCTGTGTGTGACATTTGAGTTGGACATGAAGTGTTCCAAATATTCGAATTCACCTTAAACTGGATTCTAGTTTCTGAATTTGAGTATCGGCATTTGTAAACCATATTCATATATGATAGTGGAATACATCTTTGTCGTCCTTTTGAAGATATATAAAAACACATAGAATGATTTATAAAGATTCATATAGGAATACAAAATGGATTTGAATTTAGTTGCCAGGGTAAATGTGGATGCTTATTGTCCCAAAATTCGAAAGAAGCAGTAAAATGTCCACTCCCATGTCGGCTGCCCGAAGCCAAGTGTTTGGGAGATGGAAATTACTATCTACCCATTACACAAACAATCCATCGGCCCGATTTCCACTGCTCTAAATAGGGGTAGGTTAGTAACTTCAATTAGACGTGACAGGACTGCCTCTGAGCCCATTCCGACACGGTGGGCGTCAAACATGGGAGACAAAACTCATTTGATTCAAGCTCGTCCGGAAGACCTCTGTTTCTCCCTCCATTCCCCATTCATACACAGTGGGCGGCAAAACAAACTCAACTCGGCCAAAATCGATGTAGGCAAATATTTTCAATAGGGGGAGGTTTGTAACTTCACTCAGACGTGACACAACCGCCCTACCTGTCAGCCCCATTCATACACCATGGGTGCCAACCATGGGCGCCAACCACCCTATCCTCGCCAGAAATCGCTCTAGGCAAATATTGGCGAGATGCGAGATTACCGTCCTATCCCCAACCGACGAGACGTCCAAATTTTAAACAGGGGCTAAGTTCGTAACTTTCCCATATTTCAGACAAGCGCGTCCCAAAAACATGGTTCCCCGTACCTCTCCCTCCATTTTCCCATTCATACAGCGTCCGCGCTAGAACACCCCATCCCCACACCAGCCTCCGTCTGCCACCCCATCCATCGCCGCCGTCCTCCACCACATTCATCGCCACCGTCCTCCACCATGCCGGAGCACCTACCAAGACCGGTCGTCCACTGCTAGAGATGGACGTTTCTCATCCACGGCGACGGACCAATAGCCTTGCATCGCGTCCTCTCGCTTCATCGGCGCCATCGTCCTCTTTGCTGGGGATGCTCACACGACCTTCTCTTCCACCGCAATGGGACTTATCCCCCGATGCACCCGTCTACCATCGCAAATCTACTTCAACGCCACCGACAGCCATCGCACCCCCGATGCCTACATGGCGCCGCAAGAGAGGTGGTACTTCATATCTCCTCAACTTTTTGATCTCAACCAGAAAATAGATCTTAACTTGGTTACTCTACTTTCTTTCCATCTCTTAGAATTTAGTTCTTAGTTCGAAGCAAACAATGGATGCTAAATATCATTTCTTCGGTTTTGCAGCTTCAAATCTGCCATGGAACAACCATAATACGATTTAATTCATCATGCTTAAGGTTTAATTGATCATGTTGGTTTCGTGGTGGTTTCTTTAATAGAAATCGGAGGGGAAACCCTCTTTTGCTAAAAAAAAATATGCTTAGAGTTTCCCCCTTTTATGATCACTATACGATCAGAATACGTGCTTCGTGTCATAATAACACTGCTCCACCCATCAAGCTGAACAAGCTTAGTTGTTCAAATACAAATCTAATATTATTAAAACAGAGTTGTTTAATTGGTCAGCTAAATGTTCCTATATTAGTTTCAAAAATCCATGTTCGCCGCTCGGGTGTTGTCAGGACCCCGACTCGATGTCACATCGATCTAGCTGGTAACACCTCATATCACTTTGCGGCCTCACGCACGGTATCCCCACGGGTGTCGTCTTACCTTTTCCCGGGACCGTTTGCGTCTTTTGGCTCACGTATATGATAGTGTCGCTAGCATCCATATGATAAAGAGCCCGGGCTGACATGACTAGTCGTAAACCCAAAGTGGCACAGACTTACAGGGACAGGCATCCATGACCCAGCTTCGAACGTGTCGGTCATCAGCAAGTGGGTCCGGGCTGTAGCACTGGGCTAGCAGGACTCCGGTAAACCGGGCTGTAGCGGGCTAACAGGACTCCGGTACTCAAAGCGTGACATTTCCCCGAAGGGACAGACACAGGAACGAAGAAGGACACATGCCGGCCAGCCTAAGTGTTCCAGAGCAGTAGCAAGCTACCATGGCTCAGCGGTAACACTAGGAGACATTTCCCGGTAAGAGAGGCTACTAAAGATAAACAACTAGATAGTCAGATCCCACACATACCAGGCATTTCAATCATACACACAATATGCCCGATATGTGCAAATACAACGAAGCATCACAACATGACTCTATGACACAAGTACTTTATTTAAGGCTCAGGGAGCCATACATATCATACACACAGGTACGGGTCTCACGACCCAACATACAAGTCATACAGTCATACAAGCCAACAGCGGAAGTACTTTGTCTGGGTACAGACAACTAGTAAAATAAAAGAGGCTTGGAAAGCCTAGCTATAGTACGTGGTCCATCACAAGCTCAGGGTCACCACCTGGGTCTTTAGCCTACTCGTTGATGTCAACGTCTACATAGAACCCATCAGAAGGGGTTGCAGCGTCTTCTGTAAAAATGTAGATTATAGCAACATGAGTACAAAGGTACTCAGCAAGACTTACATCAGATCCTACATACATGCATAGTATCAAGAATGGTTGGTGGAGTTATTGCAGCAAGCTAGCTTTGACTCTTGGCTAGACTATCCTACGATACTCCAACTTGAAATGTTTTGCGCACACGAGTCCACTACTCACCACTTCAATACACTACCGAGGATCCACCTCCGTCTTCCTACGGAAGAGCCATCCTCGGCACTCACACTTATCGTGAGGCTTTTAGTAGTTTCCATTTACTTGTCTATGAACTGTATAGGCAACCAAGTAGTCCTTTACCGCGGACGCGGCTATTCGAATAGATCATGATAACCCTGCAGGGGTGTACTTCTTCATACATGTTTCCACCACTTAGCGTCTGCACACGACATGTGCTCGGCAGACTTCAAGCGAAAGCCGACGTGGGTGTAGACCACGACCTACCTAAACACTTAAGCCTCTAGTCCAGGTTTATCGCCTATTCAGGTTCCATCCGCAGGGAGTCCGGCCGAGGTTTCCCATACGGCCCCGAACGATGTGAACAGGGTTCCCGAGATACCTAATGGGTATTCGGTACACCGTGCCACGTACCTACCGCATCACAGCCCACCCCTATGGTCAGCGCTGTCCACGGCCTCCAGTAGGCTACAAACATCAGAAACTACTTGCAACTCGTGGACAGAGAGCTAGGGTGAATAAGAAGTCGAGCGGGGTCATATTTCAGGGCCCAATGCATGGTAGTAGCTGTATCTTAAATCACACATACAGATCTCAGTGCTTAAGGTCGGCTTCAATGAAACAACCCACCATGTACTCCTACATGGCCTCCCATCGATACCTTTACCAAATCGTGTTCACCACACCACTCTTATTACCGACATAATCATTTCACTCTAGCCATCACCCAGATGAACCAGACCTGACACGACTCTAAGCATAGCAGGCATAGCAAGGTAGGAACAACACATACATGTGGCTCAATCAACTCCTACACATGCTAGTGGGTTTCATCTAGTTACTGTGGCAATGACAGGTCATGCAGAGGAAATGGGTTCAACTACCGTAGCACACAGCAGTTTGAATCGCGTTGTCTTAATGCAGTAAAAGAGAGCAGGAGCGAGAACATGGGATTGTATCGATATGATCAAATGGTTGGTTGCTTGCCTGATGGTTCGATGCTCGGATATGATTCTTCGTTAGGGTAATCACGGTACTCCTCGGAGACAGATCCTGTCGCAAAGGACATCGATACACAAGCATCACCAAACAATGTGCAACAATATGATGCATGCATGAAACATGGCAATATGAGTGTGTTGGGCTAATGCAACTAAAACCAGAAAGGTTTGAACAAATTTGAATCAAAGATTCAAATTTCAAACTCAAATATGGCCTCTTTAAGTGCTTTTCCTTATTCTGCTTTAAACATCAATTTAACTTGTTTGATCATGCATCAAAATGGTACAGATGGATAGATTGGATTTTTCTGATCATTTTTCATATATAATTTGTCCAATTTGGAGTTACAGAATAAAAGTTATGAATTTTTGAAGTTTAAATAATATTCTGGAATTTCCTGATTTAATTTAAATCCAGAAATTCAATTACTGCGTCAGCCTGACGTCAGTGTGACGTCAGCAGGTCAACTGCGGCTGGCTGAAGTCAAACCTGACGTGTGGGGGCCACACGTCAGTGACAGGGGGTTAAACAGGTTTAAATTAATCCTAATTTAGGGATTAGTGGCACTGGGGCCCACTGTCAGTGTCAGGGGGGTTGACTAACAGTAGTTAGCGCTAACCTAACCACCTGGCCGACAGGGCCCACGCGTCAGTGACCCTGGGGGGGTCAAACCCCAGGTCGGACAAGTCAAACCCCACCGGCGACATGACGGCGGCGAGGCCCGAGACGGCGGCGAGAGTGCTTTTTGCCATTCCGGCAACCAAATGGACGGCGGAAGGCATCTACGTGTTGCTGAGGTTGAGCCGCGGCTATTGGTGGTGGTGGTTGGGCTCGGGGTGGCCGGAGTTGACGGCGGCGAGCTCGGCTGCGGCGGCCGGAGTTCGGGTGCGATCGGGATCAGTGTTGCAGGGCGTTAGGGGAGGTGTTGGTGCGTGCTACGTGCTCCTGGTGATGTGTGGAGCACGATGGTGTGCTTGGTTGGGCGCTACGGCGACCGTGGCCACGACGGCGACATCGTCGGCGGCGTGGAGCTCTCGGCCGAGGTGGAGCTAGGGCCTAGAGGTCGGGAGAGACCCGGGAAGAAGGGGGAAACGCTCCGGGGGCTCACCGCGGTTGCAGTGGGCGTCGAAGCGGGCTCGGGGACGCGCTGGAGACGGCGAATTTGACGGCGACGGTGGTCGGAGGCCGAAGAGGGGAACGGCGACGTGACGGCGATGCAGGGCTTCCGGGGAGCTGTGGAGCGGTGGGAAGGAAGAGGGGGTTGTGGCGGAGCTTCTGAGCTAGTCGGGGGAGCGAGGGGTGGTCGGAGACGGTGGCTATGGCGAACGGCGGCGACGGTGGTGTTCGGCCGTGAGAGAGAGAGAGCGAGAGAGGAAGGAGAGAGCCGGGGAGAGTGAGAGAGAGCAGAGGGGATCGGGACGGGCTGCGGGCGTCGTCCACGCGGCCAGGAGGACGTCGGCAAGCAGGAGGTGGCCGCGCGGCCGTGCGCGCGCGAGCACGCAGCAGCTTCGGGGCGTGGGGAGGAAGACGACGGAGGGCTACAGTGCTGGGCTGGGTCGGC
>NC_057797.1:246411922-246422390 GCF_018294505.1 Triticum aestivum | reverse complement strand
GCTGGCTGGGCCGGCCAGCTGGCTGGGCCGCACAGGTAAGTTTTTCTCCCTTCTTTTCTGTTTCTGTTTTTATTTAATAAATCTGCAACTTTGTTGAATTAAATAAAATACCTAGGCAACTTCAAAAATCACCAAACTATTCCTGGCCCATAGTTGGATTATTTCCAACATGAAACATTTTAGTTTGGAGATATTTGAGCATTTAAATATTTTATATTATTTTAAATGCCCAAATTCAAATATTTATGATTTAATTCAAAAACCCTAGGATGGCCTAGGAAAATGTGCACCATTTTTGGCAGAGGTTCTGAACCAAGACAAAAATGATGGACATTTTAGAAGGGCATTTCAGGTTCATTGAAAAATTATTTTAGTAACCCTAATTGGTTTCAGAGGGGACTGGGGGTTCTGTCATCCCCATTTCAAGTTTCTGATGAATGAGTAAACATGATGCAACACTCTAATGCATGACTAGCTAGGGTGTGACAGGTGTGTATCTCTACAGGGTGCCCACGGTGGGCCGGCCCACCCTGGGATTTTGGACCGTCCCAGGCCCCGATTCCCCTCTGGTCTACTGCGCGCTTCCGATCTCTACTCGTCCCCAGCCGCCTGCCTCGCTGGCGACTTGCCGTCCTCGGACGACATGACTCTAGGAGGAGACGCCGGACTAATAGGAGGCCAGGAGCCGCTCGCCCAACAGTGTCACCGCTGCCCGGGCGCGCCGCCGTGCCTACCTTCCCAGTCCGTTCAGGGCTCAGGCATGCAGCACCCACCAAGCCAACCCGATTTATCCTGAGATGCGTCCTCAACACTCAGCAGCCACTCCTCATCACCCATTTTCTAATTGATTCATTACTCATTAGGCAGGACTGTCATTAGGGTTTGTTGTGTCCTCAGTGCCACCTACACTTAATGGTTCAGATGTATTTCGGTAATCTTTAGTACCTCTAAAGTTCACAGGGTTTTCAAAATTCCGGCCCTCGGAACAGAAACTAGTCATTTTGGATTGTTGGTTGTAGTGACATTGACCCAGATTACTACTCTAAGCCAGGTTTGTTGACAATTTTACTTGTCTTTCTTACTCATTCGATATAATATCCAATTATTCACGTCGATTAGTTGCAAACAATAAGTGCTAGACAAACTTCTTCATTCAAATTTTGGACGGTCTCTTACTGCAGTTACAATTCTGCATACTTGTCCTAGTAAGCTCACACGTAAATGATTGATTCACTACATCTATGCTTGCCTTGTCATATTTGTTGTCAATATTCTTTTAGGGTGGACCACCCTGTTTCTAAATACTAGAACCGTAGACATGAGTGAATAGTATTTCTCTATGTGATCTCTTCCATCATGTGTGGGTAACGGACACTGCATTGTATAGAAAGAAAGTTTCATTTCCAGCTTTTACATAGGTTTCGATCTTTTACATGGAATACAATCTGCCTAGTTGCTTTGTGTCGCACTACCAACACTCCACCCTTGAAGCTAAACATTACGCCACTCATAATTTCTTAGTTTATTTGTTCAAATACGAATTTCATATGATTCTAATGTTCCTACTTCAGTTTTGAAATGTGTGTCTGCTTGTTATAGAGACATAAGGGTTTTGTATTTCTATGTGTGGTCTGGTCAGCACGGTTGGGGAGGTGAACTTTGCATATGCAGGGGTTTATAGGGAGACACTCTCCGAGTTGAATCCGCAATGCATTCCATAGATAATCTGACTACTTTTTATGTTGTCACGAATCTCAGATTCTGAATAGCATCATAATGATTATGATCTTGCGCGCATGAAAAGAATAAAGCAGAACAATGCCATGGCTGTCAAACTTGGCATTAAGGGACTGAAATCAAGTCTGGATGCAATGCAATGCAAACACTCTCCACCTACAGATTCATGCTTAGAATATGATCCTAACAGTGATTCTGAGCTAGAGGGAGACCTAAGTCAATGTAGCTCCCTAGTGGAGGAGTCAGAGGAAGATGCCCTGTCTTTTTCATCCATCAAGGTACTTGCTCTAACTTTCCAAGGTTACATTGCTCACACATATCTTGCAACTGATGCTTTGCATTGCTTCTACTTTGTTGAACTGCCATTAGCCTTAGTTTACACATCGTGTATGTGAATACGCCCTGCCTATCCATTTTCAGTACAAATTCCATCTGTCATCATACCATATTTATCCATTCAAATGTTATTCTTGTGTATCAGACGTTCAAAAGGAAGAGGGCGATTGCTGATTGTGGAGGAGCACAAGCAAAGTATTTGGAAAAGGTAGTGGCACCTGATAAATCAAATAACCCATTAGGTGTAGTTGCAATATCACCTGACCCACAAAATACCCCAACTCTAGCCGACTCTAGCCCTACTACAATGGTCATTTCTGATGCCCCAACTTAGCAGACCCCAACTACAGCAACCAGCATGATTATGCCAGTTGACATAGAACCAGCTGTATGACGCAAAACCCCCATTCCAGCAAAGAGTACACCAAATCTAGCTGCCAAATCCCTTTTTGAACCAGAGAGAGAGCCCGAATTGCAGCAAATAGGACCCCTGTTCCATTTCTTCCCAGTTTAGAAGACGAAGCTTATGTTGTTGTTAGGAACTTTGTGCGCATCTTTCCTTCATGGAAAGATTATACCGCAGACACAGAACAATTTCCAGTCTTCCTCCGCAACTTACGTGTAAGTAATGTACTAATGTTATTCATGGTCATTACTGCATATGTATTTGCTGACAGAAGACACAAGATTTCATTCTTTTAAATAGGTGAGGAGCAAACTGGATTGTGATGACGAGCAAGGGTTGGTTGCCCTTTTCAAGAACTCGTTGATGAAGTATCGTTCCTACCTGAGGCAAGCGCACTTCGATGGCAAGCCTCCGAACGAAATTTCTGTAAAGTCTCCGGTGCTACATTTATCCGACGGTGACTGGAATAATCTTGTTACACATTGGTCTCGGCTACAGCGTAAGGTACTGTCTATGATATCACATCACAATTTGAACTACATTTCTGCATTTGCCTTAATGTTTGACTTGTACGAAAACTGTTAGCGGAAGAACATTCGTTCTCAAGGGACCACAGAATCTTGCAACTATACTGCACACTACATTGCTCTTGTGAGTACCTCTTGCCCTGTATGACCATACTTACTTTCATAGCTGTTTGATTATGTAGCATCACTGCACATGTTAGCCTTGTAATCATGCATTTGGTGGACATTATAAGATCCGTATGGACTCTTACATAGATTTAGAATCAACCCAATGCTTTTGAAGAGTTTTAGCTCTGCAGTCCTCTTGTAAGGACTGAGCGTGGTCTATCACTGTACTTACATTAACAGCTACTCCCTCTGTCCCATAATATAAGAACGTTTTGTACAGTACACCAGTGTTCAAAACACTCTTGTATTATGCGAAGAGGGATTGGTTCATTTTGTAGCATTCTGCATCTTATCTCCCTCGCCCACCATTTACTAAAAAAGATCAGATCTATATTTAATCTTATCAACAAGTAGAATACACAGACAATGCCAGTGCAGAAGTGTAGCCCATTGCTTTTGTCAGTACATTTTGTCCTGTAACGCTTGTACTTCCAGGGATTGGTAGTTGATTATGTAGCATTAATTTTCATCTTATCTTCATTATCCTCTATCCCTTCCAATATTATCCTATCTATAATTACTCTCTACAAAATGTAGAGTACAGGCAATGCTTATGAAGAACATTCTGTGCTGAAAATCTAGAGTTATCCTTCCCTTGACATGTAGAAGGGCATTATAAAGCTGGTTGTCGGTGTCAAAACCGGCAGATCTCGGGTAGGGGTCCCGAACTGTGCGTCTAGGCCAGATGGTAACAGGAGGCAGGGAAAACGATGTTTTACCCAGGTTCGGGCCCTCTTGATGGAGGTAAAATCCTACGTCCTGCTTGATTAATATTGATGATATGGGTAGTACAAGAGTAGATCTACCACGAGATCAGAGAGGCTAAAGGTGATCGAGGGGCAACATGCAACGTGCTAAGGTGCATCAATAGGAAAGATGGCAGGAGCTCCCTGGCCGAATGGTTCCTTTCCAGAGGTGTCCGAATTATGGCAGCGAGAGTGGTTTAACGTCACAGCTCCCAGAAGTGCGAAGTGGGCGGCTGCCCCCGCTTTCCGCTCAGGCCCCCCACCATAACTGATGTCATGGATTAGCAGAGGTCTGAGCTGGGGTCCAGCCAAGGACGTGCCTATACTGCAATGCCGCATCCGAGATCTCTTCGAGGGAGATTTTAATTTGGTTGCGGTAATACAAGTTATGCTGGTTCATCAAGTCCAGCCTTGCAAACAACGGCCCCTTCTCTTGTGGGAGTTCAACCCAGAAGGACCGCGTGCCATTCAAAGTTTCATCGGCCTGACGCACGAGGAGATGTACAAGTTATTCTTCGGACCTCAAATAGAGTGTCCGGATACTACCGAGGACGTGGGCCTGAGTAGTAACCGCGCCGCCGAACAAGTAAGAAATCCTCTAGCCGAACACACTGTCTTTTATTCATCACGACGTTATTCTTGAGAGTTCGTTCTTTGACCAGGAATGGCTATCAAAGGCGAAGATGATTCGGTATTTGCCCCCCCCCCTCCCTGAAGGTTTGGAAAATCCGGTGTTAGAAAAGATGCTCAAGCTCGCACCTTGCCCGGAACCTTCGAAGGAAGATAGATGGGGGGATAATACGGGCGGATGCGGGCCCCCATCGTTGCTAGTTCCAACTGAGGGAATGAGCGCCTCCATGAAGGAGGGTGACCGGGGGAGGAAAAGGACTGCTTCCGAAGATCCGAAGCCGAGGCCTCCAAACGGGAGAAGAAGTCTCCCACAGAGGGTCCTACCTCGTGGGGTGCTTTTGCCGCACAAAGTCCGCGAGGGGATCAGCCCTCCAACGAGCCATAAGTGATCGAAAATACTTTAATAGTAAAGGTATGCTATCTTTTCTCTAAGAAAATAACCACTGCATATATCTTGTAGTTCGGGCCTTAGCCCCTCTCAGCTGAGCTCGTCTTTGAGGGATCTTCTTCCAGAGATGATGGAGAGTGAAACGCCTCCCCCAGACTCCTCCTCTCAAGAAGAAGGCGACCCCAAAGTGTCGTCACGGAGGGCCTCTCCGGATCTGGTGAGGCCGGAAGATAATCCCATAGACCCCCGAAGTCCCCAGCGTCCGGCTCCCAAAGAGAGCAGACAAAAGAGTCCGGCATCATCTGGTAAGCGGTCGGACGTTCTGAGGGAGTTGGTGGGGCGAGAGGCCATCTCAGAAGAACACCATACGCTGATGGGTACAGTGATGGAGAGAATTTCGTCCGCCGAACGCGGATTACATGAAGCCTTTATGAGTCTACTGACAGGCTTTGAGGTACGTGGTAGTATTGCACATGTTAGGTGTGCCCTATGTAGATAGTAGCCCCTGAGACTCTGGTTGTCGACGAGAACGGTGGCAAATAGAGGATCATAGTCCTAGGCAATAACCAGACTGCCTTTATGTGCAGGTGGTGGGAACTCCGATGGCTAGCCGGACTAGTGAATTTGCCGAATTAAAACGGCAACTAGATGCGGCGGACGTTGACATCGAGCTTGTTAACAAGAGGCTTGACGAGGCACATGGTAAGTGTTATTATCTGGTGAACGCCACATAGTAAGAGCAGCATGATGCCAGTATCTTTAATATGTTGTGACTACAGATGGAACTGCCACCGTGGAAGCCTTGCGGGCAGAACTTGCCCGAGCCAAGGAACAAGCGAGGATTAGTAATGCGGCTGCTTTGAAGGCGGCCGAAGAGTTAAAAGCTGAGAAGTCCGCACATTGTGAGAGCCAAGAGAAGATGGCCAAGATGTCCGTAGAATTAGAAGACACTGCCGACCGTTGCTAGGTCCTTGAAGAAGAAAACTCGGCGAAGGCAGCGGACCTTGAGAAGGCCACGATGGCAGACAAAGACACCCGCTTTGCGATGAGAGCGAAGAAGGAGGAGATGCGGGAAGCCGTGGATATTGTTGCTGGGAAGCCCTTCATGCTATAGAGGAAGTTCGGAGATCCACGGTATGCCCCTCTGGATCGGCTATGGAGTTCGGCAGATGCATATATGGACTTGGCGGCGAGCGCTGCCGATGCGGCCAAATACTTCCAAGGTCAAGCAGATCATGGGGTGGACAGGCTGTTCTGGTTGCAATTCAACGTTCCAGAGCGTCCGCTTCCTTTGACTGATCAGCTAGCCGAATGGGCCGAACTAAACAGGTTGTCCAGACTCGCCATGGGGTCCGTCGTGGATCAGCTATGGCCGGAAAAGCCAAAGCCGAATAGCTATTTTAGCTTAGTGCAGCAGGTCCTTGGTGCGGTGCCACGCATTGACGCGTTGAAGAGGTCGGCGTGCATAGAAGGCTCACGGATGGCCCTTGCCCGTGTTAAAGCATACTGGGCGGAGATGGATGCTACCACTGTTGCGGCGCAGGGTTCGGCCATAGGCTGAGTGGCTGCCGAGCACTCTTTCGAGGAGGTTCTCGAGGGTGCTTGTTTGATAGAGGCCCATTGCTCGAAGAATATTATGTTTGAGTGACATATATTCCCATTGTAAACACAATATTTTTATGAAATTTTTTAAGGCTGTGTTTATACTTTTGCCCTAAAGTAATATGATGCCTCATGTGCGGCCGTTTATGTATACATGTGTATAACCTGAAAGATTGCAGTCGTCGGCTTCAGCCCCCACGCATATAATGCGGAGGTGCTCGCAAAAAACGCTATTCACACTTTACCCAACGTCTTGGTCCTATTAAGGAGGTGATAGCGCAGCGAACGAGGCAACCGGACTATAATGCTTTAACACTTTCACTTAGCCATAGGAGTTTGATAGTGGGGCTACTAGATAGCCCCTGGTGGCTCTGCACTCTCCGATCTTGGGGTGCGTACATGCCTGGACGGGAAACGACCCTTCATTAAGGTGGAGGAATTCTAACATCCCTATAGGTCATCGAGTGGTTGACCAGTCTCACGCTATATTATGACAGTCAGTTTTCAGCTTTCTCTACTGAGGTGCTCGTCCGAATGAACCAGGGCACAATCGCAGTAGTTCTCCTGGTGCTGCCTTAGCCGGTAAAGCGTAACGTAAGGCACCAAAACACAGGAGCCGGGTAAACCCCACATTTGACCAAAGACAACGATTCGGAGCTGATGCATATAAGGCCAAACTCGCGACGCTGAACACTCCCTAAGGTATTCGGTCTTTATGGTATAAACCGGGCCTAAATACTGCCCTTTGTAAGAAGCCCCTTGTGTCCAGGTACGTGCATTATTCTGACGTGGCCACATGCCAAGACGTCAGCATCCTTCTCAATTGTGCTGAGAATTCGATGGATGTGTATCAACAAGAGACAGTAAAAAAGGTTTACGCAAGGTCTTAATCTAAAAAAATCCTTGGGGCGGGTCCCTACTGCACGTATGCGCTTGTGTCTCCGTTGTGCTGTATCCTGGACGGGTGTAGCACGATGATCATCTGTAAAAGAGAGGAAATTAGGTGAAAAAGTTGTCGTGCAAAAAGATAGTTTTTAAAGAAACCATGTATAATTCAAGATGAGTAAAAATTGCCACTTGTCTGCGCGCATTGAGCCCCTTGTATGTGTAATAGGGGTGTGACCATCGATCCGGTATGCATTACATATAGCTGCGCTGGACTCGTCTAACCGTGTCCGAGGTCTTGACGACATGATAAATGCTTTAGTTGGTCGGGCCGTTTTTATTGTGCGGCTGCCAAGGCAGCCGCACTCTCTTTGGCGCGCAAAGATCGCTTAATACTTCCGTTCACTGTAATGATGCCACGTGGGCCGGGCATCTTGAGTTTGAGGGAAGCGTAGTGCGGTATTGCATTAAAGCGAACGAAAGCTTCGCGTCCGAGTAGTGCTTGATAGCCACTTTGGAACGGAGTGATGTGGAAGGTTAAATGTTCGCTACGGAAGTTATCAGCGAAGCCGAATATAACCTTTAGTAGCAGGGAGCCCGTGCAATGAGCCCCTGGGCCTGGCGTTACTCTTGTAAAGGTAGTATTGCTTTGGCAAATTTTTGTTGGGTCTATCCCCATTTTGCAGATTGTGTTCTGGTATACCATGTTTAGACTGCTGCCACCGTCCATCTGGACTCGTGTGAAGTGGTACCCGTCAATTATTGGGTCTAATACCAGGGCAGCCCATCCTGCACGCCGGATACTTGCTGAGTAATCACGATGGTCGAAAGTGATCGGTTGAGACGACCAGTGGCAGGACTCCGCGATGATAGGCCCTAGGGCATAATTTTCTGGGAGTGCCATTTTGTTTCTCCCCTTGATCACGTGTAACACGTTTACTGTTTTGACTTCTGGTGGAAATTTCTTTTGTTCCCCAGTGTCTTGCTTGAGAGGCTCATCCTCGTCTTCGCTTGGTGTATCTTCCCCCTTGTGTACGGCATTGAGCTTGCCGGACTGCTTGAAGACCCAACATTCTCTGTGGGTATGATTAGCGGGTTTACCGGGGGTGCTATGGATCTGACATATTTTGTCCAGAATTTTGTTTAAGCTGGACAGTTCGTCTCTGGCGCCTTTAAAGGGCGGCTTTTGCTGACCTGGCCGAGAGCTTTTGAATCCGGCGTTTACTGTCGTGCTCTTCGTGATGTCTTCTTTATTCCGGCGTTTGTTATTGCTGTTGCGCCATGATTTCCCATTTCCATCTCTAACTTCAGATGTGCTGGGGTCACTGGTGCTGCATCTGACTAGCCAGCTGTCCTCACCCGCGCAATAGCGGGTCATGAGGCCTGTTAATGCTGCCATTGTTCTCGGCTTTTCTTGGCCGAGGTGTCTGGCAAGCCATTCGTCACGGATGCTATGCTTAAAAGCTGCCAAGGCTTCGGCGTCCGGATAGTCGACAATTTGGTTCTTTTTAGTAAGAAACCTGTTCCAAAGTTTTCGGGCTGACTCTCCGGGCTGTTGAGTTATATGACTCAAATCGTCCGCGTCCGGAGGTCGGACATCAGTCCCTTGAAAATTTGCCCGAAAAGCGTCTTCGAGATCTTCCCAGCTTCCAATGGAGTTTTCGGGGAGGCTTTTAAGCCAGTGCTGAGCTGGCCCTTTGAGTTTAAGGGGTAAATACTTTATGGCGTGGAGATCATCTCCCCAAGCCATATGGATATGGAGGATATAGTCCTCAATCCAGACCCCAGGGTCTGTTGTTCCGTCATATGCCTCTATGTTTACAGGTTTGAATCCCTCTGGAAATTCATGGTCCAGCACCTCATCGGTGAAACATACGGGGTGTGCAGCACCCCTGTATCTGGGTGTACCGCGTTGTTCGGATGTTTGTTGTGTTGCATCGTATGCTGGAGCGCGCTTGCGTGGTCCATAGATGGATCTAGTTTCGCCGTCCTTTTGATGCGAGCCCTCGCGTAGACCGCGTATTGGCTTATGTGCGGCGTTGCTTGCCGCTTTATGTTGGCCGTGAGGTCGTCTATCCGGCCAGATGGTTGTTTTAATTTTTGGTTGTGGGGGGTCTACGGCCTCCTCATCGAATTCAGGTAGCAACTTCCGCTTTGGGTAGCTCTTGGTGGGGCGATTGCCGCCGTACTTCGCTGCTGTGTTGAGTACTTTACTCCATCTGATTTGGAGTGTGTCCTGCGCATCCTTGAGCCTTCGCTTCTGCTTTTTCAGACTCCTTGCGGTGGCAACAAGCCTTTGACGGGCATTCGGCTGCTCTGGGTGTCTGTCCGGTGTTATGTCGTCCGGACTATTTGTAACACCCCGGATGTAACTTTCCCAATTTGTACTCCAACTCTTGCCGTTTCCGGCTTTAAGTTATTGTATTTTCTCGGGTTCGAGTTTTGTCTCCGTGTGTTGTTGTCGTTGTCATGCATCTCATATCATGTCACCATGTGCATTGCATTTGCATACGTGTTCGTCTCATGCATTCGAGCTTTTTCCCCGTTGTCCGTTTTCCATTCCGACGCTTCATTCTCCTCCGGTGGTCATTTCTACCTTTCTTTCATGTGTGGGGATTAAACATTTCCGGATTGGACCGAGACTTGCCAAGCGGCCTTGGTTTACTACCGGTAGACCGCCTGTCAAGTTTCGTATCATTTGGACTTCATTTGATACTCCAACGGTTAATCGAGGGACCGAGAAGGCCTCGTGTGTGTTGGAGCCCAACACCCGTCCAATTTGGGCCAAAACCCACCTAAACCTGCTCCATCATCTAGAGCGTTCGATCACGTTTGCGTGGCCGAAAACCGCACCTCATTTGGACTCTCCTAGCTCCCTCTATGTCTATAAATAGAACCCCTCCGAATCCGGATCTCCCTCTTCCCCGAAACCCTAATTTTTCCTCTCCGCGCGGGCCGAACACGTCCGTCCGGGCCGGATGCGTCCGCTCCACCGCCGCTAGCCACGCCGTGCTCGCCACGTGGCAAGCCGCCGCCGTCTCCG
>NC_057797.1:246399689-246411327 GCF_018294505.1 Triticum aestivum | reverse complement strand
CCCCGCCGCCGACGAACCCCGCCGTGCCTCGCCGCCGCACCTCCTTGGTCGTCGCCGCGCCTCCCCGCCGCCTCTCCGACTCACCGGCGACCGGATCCGGCGAGATCCGGCCGCGGGAGAGCCGGATCCGGCGCCCCCAACCCCGGCCGCCGCCGTCCTCGACTTCTCCAGCGAGCCACGCCACCGCCTCGTCTTCCGTGTCCCGAGTTGACTTTTTCTCGCGGGTTGATTTTTTTCCTCTAAGTCCCAGGAATTGTAGATCCATGTGCTCATGTTCGTAGCTCCGTAACTTTGCATCCGTAGCTCCAATTCATGCATATAGCATATCAAAATGTTCATATAAGAGAGTACATCATTTCATTCCATTGCATCATTTTCATTTGAGTTCATCTTGATGCCCGAAATGCTGTTAGAAGAGGGCTACTTGAGTTAATTGTCAGATCTGCTACCCCATTTAGGTTTTTGTCATTTTTGCCATGATTAATGTGTGCATGATATGCCCTGATGCTCTACATGTGTTTTGTTAAGGGTTTTGTCATCTTTCTAGAGGTGCAACCCATGTATTTTTGTGATGTGTGAGGTGACTAGTGCAAGCTTGCAAAGTGGTGCACTTAGTAATTCTGTTTTCAGGGACTTAGCAATTCCACTAAGTCCTTGATCTGTTTATCTCATGTTGCCATATGTTCATGTTGATTCCTAGTGATCCGTGCCTCTTTTGAGGATGATCAGTAAGGATGTTTTTTTAATCTTGTAGTTCTCTATCCATACATGTCTTTGTTTGCAATTATGGAGCACCCTAGCTTGAGTCAATCGAGCTCTATTTTCGCTACTTTGTGAATCTGGGCAGATTGTCAACTTGTTTGCAATTTTGCCGATGATGTAGTTGATCCGTGCATGCTATGCTATTGTTCTTGCCATGTCTAGCTTGCATTTTGTGCCTTCTTGATGGGTGTATGCTTGTCTTGACATGACTTGCACCGTAGTGAGTGCATCGAGCTCGTAAACATGCCTACTTGAGTTATATTTCAGCATGTGCCAGTTTTCACCAAGTCTGTGATCTGATTATGTTTTTGCCATGTTCACATGCTTACAATTGTATTTTCTGATCCCTTTTGGCTCAAGGTCACTAAGGGACTTTTGTTAAGCTATTTGAGTAGCTCCATGCCATGCTTTACTTTGCCATGTTCAGGTCCTGTAGCATGTGGTTTTGTTGCTCCGAAGAGTGCTACCTGATCTGAAATTCCAGACAAGTGTTAATTTCACTAAGTCTGAGATATGTTTGCCATATGCATTTTTGCCATGCTTGTTTGAACCTGTTAATGGATGAATTGGCCGTAGCTCAGTGCTAGACTTTTGTTAAGCATCTTGTGTGCATCCCTGGCATGTATTTTGTTGTCATGTTTGGGTGCTTTAGCAGGTTCATCTCATTGCATTTAGATGCCTACTTGCTCTAAATCGCAGACCGATGTCATATTTGAATCGCTTGCCATTTCCAAACCGTAACTCTGATTCCGGCATTCTTTATATCGTTTTCAAGCGATTTCGTCTCATCTTTCCAGTGGCACACTTGGATTTCCAAGTTGAGGCCAGGTTCATGCATTTCCTGTCATATCTTGCATTTTGCATCCCGCATCGCATCCCGCATAGCATATCATCTTTGCATTGTGTTGTTTGAGTTTGCACGTGGTTGATTGTGCCCTTGTTGCTTGTTTGTCTTGTTTGGGTAGAGACGGGAGACGAGTTCGCTAACGAGGAGCCCGTTGAGTTTGCTTTCGAGGATCCAGTCAACTCTGACAACTGTGCAGGCAAGATGATCATACCCTCGAAATCACTACTATCTTTGCTATGCTAGTTTGCTCGCTCTTTTGCTATGCCAATGCTACGATGCCTACCACTTGCTTTCAAGCCTCCCAAATTGCCATGTCAAACCTCTAACCCACCTTGTCCTAGCAAACCGTTGATTGGCTATGTTACCGCTTTGCTCAGCCCCTCTTATAGCGTTGCTAGTTGCAGGTGAAGATTGGAGGCCGTTCCTTGTTGGAACATTTATTTACTTGTTGGGATATCATTATATTGCTATGTTATCTTAATGCATCTATATACTTGGTGAAGGGTGGAAGGCTCGGCCTCTCGCCTAGTGTTTTGTTCCACTCTTGCCACCCTAGTTTCCGTCATATCGGTGTTATGTTCCCGGATTTTGCGTTCCTTACGCGGTTGGGTTATAATGGGAACCCCTTGATAGTTTGCCTTGATTAAAGCTATTCCAGCAATGCCCAACCTTGGTTTTACCATTTGCCACCTAGCCTCTTTTTCCCTTGGGTTTCCGGAGCCCGAGGGTCATCTTATTTTAGCCCCCCCCCCGGGCCAGTGCTCCTCTGAGTGTTGGTCCCACCGAGCGATGTCCGGGGCTACCAGGGGCAACTCTGGGCTGGCCTACCCCACGCCTGGCTCATCTGAGTGGGCCCTGAGAACAAGATATGTGCAGCTCCTATCGGGATTTGTCGGCACATTCGGGCGGTGTTGCTGGTCTTGTTTTAACCTGTCGAAGTGTCTTGAAGAACTGAGATACCGAGTCTGATCGGAACGTCTTGGGAGGAGGTCTATTCCTTCGTTGACCATGAGAGCTTGTCATGGGCTAAGTTGGGACTCCCCTACAGGGATTTGAACTTTCAAAAGCCGTGCTCGCGGTTATGGGCAGATGGGAATTTGTTAATGTCCGGTTGTAGATAACTTGAACCTTAACTTAATTAAAATGAATCAACTGAGTGTGTTACCATGATGGCCTCTTCTCGCCAGAGTCCGGGAAGTGGACACCGTGTTGGAGTAATGTTTGCGCAGGTGGTTCTCTAGTTTCTCGCTCGCGCTTTGCCTCCTCTTCTCGCTCTCTTTTGCGAATAAGTTAGTCACCCTATTTGCTAGTCGCTTGCTGCAACTCCTTATATATATTTACCTTGCCTTACCTATAAGATTAAATAGTCTTGATCGCGAGGGTGCGAGATTGCTGAGTCCCTGTGGCTCACAGATTACTATTACACCAGATGCAGGACCTGATGATTCCGCTCCAGGCGACGCGCTTGAGCTCAAGTGGGAGTACGACGAGGACTCTCAACGTTACTATGTTTCCTTTCCCGATGATCAGTAGTGGTGCCCAGTTGGGGGTGATCGGGACCGTGTCGCATGTTGGGTTATCTTTTATTTTGGCGCCGTAGTCGGGCCATGAGTGTTTGGATGATGTAATGTTAATTATGTACTTGATTGACGTGGCGAGTGTAAGCCAACTATGTTCTCTCCCCTTTATTATTTATATTACATGGGATGTTGTGAAGATTGCCTTACTTGCGACATATGCCTTCAATGCGATTATGCCTCTAAGTCGTGCCTCGACACGTGGGAGATATAGTCGCATCGAGGGTGTTACAAGTTGTAACGCCCCGAGACCGACGATCCAGAAGACTTCCATATTTTCATGATCACCGTGTGTTTCATTTGTGCTTGCTCTTTTATTTTTGCATTGCATCATGTCATCATGCCATCATGTCATTTAATTTTTTAAAACTCAAGTAAATAAATTGTGTGGATCTTTGATCCATTTTAATCAAGGGATATTCACAATGGTGATTTCTCTTTACAACATATTCAAAGTCTCCAATATTATTAAGGAGCTATAATAAAATATTCCATTAATGGGAATGCACCATTACACACTTATATTTTAATTTCATGCCTTCCCTACCCTCACTTCTTATTCAAATCTTTTGATTTTAAATCAAATGAGTTCGAATTTATATCTTTCGATCATGCCACTTCTAATTTTCTTGGACCAAGTGCATTTTTGTGAGTCCGGGAAAATTATCCACGTGTCCAACATCTTCTCCTAACCCCCTCTTTCTTTTTCTTTCTCTTTAATTGTTTTCTTCTAAAGAAATAAGATGGAGAGAGGAGAGCCAGCCCAACTAGGCCTCTCTGACTCGACCCAGGCCGGCCTCCTCTAAGTTTTCCCGCAGCCGCCTAGGCCCAGTCTCCAGGGGCCTCTATGTTGGGGAACGTAGTAATTTCAAAAAATTTCCTACGCACACGCAAGATCATGGTGATGCATAGCAATGAGAGGGGAGAGTGTGATCTACGTACCCTTGTAGATCAACAATGGAAGCGTTTGGTTGATGTAGTCGTACGTCTCCATGGCCCGACCGATCAAGCACCGAAACTACGGCACCTCCGAGTTCTAGCACACGTTCAGCTCGATGACGATCCCTGGGCTCCGATCCAGCAAAGCGTCAGGGAGGAGGTCCGTCAGCACGACGGCGTGGTGACGATCTTGATGTTCTACCGTCGCAGGGCTTCGCCTAAGCACCGCTACAATATTACCGAGGTGGAATATGGTGGAGGGGGGCACCGCACACGGCTAAGGAACGATCACGAAGATCAACTTGTGTGTCTAGGGGTGCCCCCCTGCCCCCGTATATAAAGGAGCAAGGGGAGGAGGCCGGCTGGCCCCTATAGGCGCACCAGGAGGAGTCCTCCTCCTAGTAGGAGTAGGACTCCTACTAGGAGGGGGAAAGAAGTGGGGAGGGAGAGGGAAAGGGGGGCGCCTCCCCCCCTCTCCTAGTCCAATTCGGACCAGGGGGGAGGAGGCGCACGGCCCACCTCTGGCAGCCCCTCTCTCTCTCCACTAAGGCCCATATGGCCCATTACTTCTCCCGGGGGAGTTCCGGTAACCCTCCGGCTCTCCAGTTTTCTCCGAAATCACCCGGAACACTTCCGATGTCCGAATATAGCTGTCCAATATATCAATCTTTATGTCTCGACCATTTCAAGACTCCTCGTCATGTCCAATGATCACATCCGGGACTCCGAACTAACTTCGGTACATCAAAACTCATAAACTCATAATATAACTGTCATCGAAACCTTAAGCGTGCGGAACCTACGGGTTCGAGAACAATGTAGACATGACCGAGACACGTCTCCGGTCAATAACCAATAGAGGAACCTGGATGCTCATATTGGCTCCTATATATTCTACGAAGATCTTTATCGGTCAGATCGCATAACAACATACGTTGTTCCCTTTGTCATCGGTATGTTACTTGCCCGAGATTCGATCGTTGGTATCTCAATACCTAGTTCAATCTCGTTAACGGCAAGTCTCTTTACTCGTTTCGTAATACATCATCTCGCAACTAACTCATTAGTTGCAATGCTTGCAAGGCTTATGTGATGTGCATTACCGAGAGGGCCCAGAGATACCTCTCCGACAATCAGAGTGACAAATCCTAATCTCGAAATACGCCAACCCAACATGTACCTTTGGAGACACCTGTAGAGCACCTTTATAATCACCCATTTACGTTGTGACGTTTGGTAGCACACAAAGTGTTCCTCCGGCAAACGGGAGTTGCATAATCTCATAGTCATAGGAACATGTATAAGTCATGAAGAAAGCAATAGCAACATACTAAACGATCGGGTGCTAAGCTAATGGAATGGGTCATGTCAATCAGATCATTCACCTAATGATGTGATCTCGTTAATCAAATAACAACTCCTTGTTCATGGTTAGGAAACATAACCATCTTTGATTAACGAGCTAGTCAAGTAGAGGCATACTAGTGACACTCTGTTTGTCTATGTATTCACACATGTATTATGTTTCCGGTTAATACAATTCTAGAATGAATAATAAACATTTATCATGTTATAAGGAAATAAATAATAACTTTATTATTGCCTCTAGGGCATATTTCCTTCAGTCTCCCACTTGCACTAGAGTCAATAATCTATATTACACAGTAATGATTCTAACACCCATGGAGCCTTGGTGCTGATCATGTTTTGCTCGTGGAAGAGGCTTAGTCAACGGGTCTGCAACATTCAGATCCGTATGTGTCTTGCAAATCTCTATGTCTCCCACCTGGACTAGATCCCGGATGGAATTGAAGCGTCTTTTGATGTGCTTGGTTCTCTTGTGAAATCTAGATTCCTTTGCCAAGGCAATTGCACCAGTATTGTCACAAAAGATTTTCATTGGACCCGATGCACTAGGTATGACACCTAGATCGGATATGAACTCCTTCATTTGCTGCTTCCGAAGCAGCTATGTACTCCGCTTCACATGTAGATCCCGCTACAACGCTTTGTTTAGAACTGCACCAACTGACAGCTCCACCATTTAATGGAAACGCGTATCCGGTTTGCGATTTAGAATCGTCCGGATCAGTGTCAAAGCTTGCATCAACGTAACCTTTTACGATGAGCTCTTTGTCACCTCCATATATGAGAAACATATCCTTAGTCTTTTTCAGGTATTTCAGGATGTTCTTGACCGCTGTCCAGTGATCCATTCCTGGATTACTTTGGTACCTCCCTGCTAGACTTATAGCAAGGCACACATCAGGTCTGGTACACAGCATTGCATACATGATAGAGCCTATGGCCGAAGCATAGGGAACATCTTTCATATTATCTCTATCTTCTGCAGTGGTCGGGCATTGAGTCTTACTCAACTTCACACCTTGTAACACAGGCAAGAACCCTTTCTTTGCTTGATCCATTTTGAACTTCTTCAAAACTTTGTCAAGGTATGTGCTTTGTGAAAGTCCAATTAAGCATCTTGATCTATCTCTATAGATCTTAATGCCTAATATGTAAGCATCTTCACCGACGTCTTTCATTGAAAAACTCTTATTCAAGTATCCCTTTATGCTATCCAGAAATTCTATATCATTTCCAATTAGTAATATGTCATCCACATATAATATCAGAAATGCTACAGAGCTCCCACTCACTTTCTTGTAAATACAGGCTTCTCCAAAAGTCTGTATAAAACCAAATGCTTTGATCACACTATCAAAGCGTTTATTCCAACTCCGAGAGGCTTGCACCAGTCCATAAATGGATCGCTGGAGCTTGCACACTTTGTTAGCTCCCTCTGGATCGACAAAACCTTCTGGTTGCATCATATACAACTCTTCTTCCAGAAATCCATTCAGGAATGCAGTTTTGACATCCATCTGCCAAATTTCAATGCGGCAATTGCTAACATGATTCGGACAGACTTAAGCATCGCTACAGGTGAGAAGGTCTCATCGTAGTCAATCCCTTGAACTTGCCGAAAACCTTTTGCGACAAGTCGAGCTTTGTAGACAGTAATATTACCGTCAGCGTCAGTCTTCTTCTTGAAGATCCATTTATTCTCAATTGCTTGCCGATCATCGGGAAACTCAACCAAAGTCCGTACTTTGTTCTCATACATGGATCCCATCTCAGATTTCATGGCTTCAAGCCATTTTGCGGAATCTAGGCTCACCATCGCTTCTTCATAGTTTGTAGGTTCATCATGATCTAGTAGCGTGACTTCCAGAACAGGATTACCGTACCACTCTGGCACGAATCTCACTCTGGTTGATCTACGAGGTTCAGTAGTATCTTGTTCTGAAGTTTCATGATCATCATCATTAGCTTCCTCACTAACTGGTGTAGGTGTCACAGAAATAGTTTTCTGTGATGCACTACTTTCCAATAAGGGAGCAGGTACAGTTACCTCGTCAAGTTCTACTTTCCTCCCACTCACTTCTTTCGAGAGAAACTCCTTCTCTAGAAAGTTTCCGAACTTAGCAACAAAAGTCTTGCCTTCGGATCTGTGATAGAAGGTGTATCCAATAGTTTCCTTTGGATATCCTATGAAGACACATTTCTCCAATTTGGGTTCGAGCTTATCAGGTTGAAGCTTTTTCACATAAGCATCGCAGCCCCAAACTTTCAGAAACGACAACTTTGGTTTCTTGCCAAACCACAGTTCATAAGGCGTCGTCTCAACGGATTTTGATGGTGCCCTATTTAACGTGAATGCGGCTGTCTCTAGAGCGTATCCCCAAAACGATAGCGGTAAATCAGTATGAGACATCATAGATCGCACCATATCTAGTAAAGTACGATTACGACGTTCGGACACACCATTACGCTGTGGTGTTCTGGGTGGCGTGAGTTGCGAAACTATTCCACAATTTTTCAAATGTACACCAATCTCGTAACTCAAATATTCTCCTCCACGATCGATCGTAGGAATTTTATTTTCTTGTTACGATGATTTTCTACTTCACTCTGAAATTCTTTGAACTTTTCAAATGTTTCAGACTTGTGTTTCATTAAGTAGATATACCCATATCTGTTTAAGTCATCTATGAAGGTGAGAAAATAACAATATCCACCACGAGCCTCAATATTCATCGGACCACATACATCTGTATGTATGATTCCCAACAAATCTGTTGCTCTCTCCATAGTACCAGAGAACGGTGTTTTAGTCATCTTGCCCATGAGGCATGGTTCGCAAGTACCAAGTGATTCATAATCAAGTGGTTCCAAAAGTCCATCAGTATGGAGTTTCTTCATGCGCTTTACACCGATATGACCTAAACGGCAGTGCCACAAATAAGTTGCACTATCATTATTAACTCTGCATCTTTTGGCTTCAACACTATGAATATGTGTGTCACTACTATCGAGATTCATCAAAAATAGACCACTCTTTAAGGGTGCATGACCATAAAAGATATTACTCATATAAATAGAACAACCATTATTCTTAGATTTAAATGAATAACCGTCTCGCATCAAACAAGATCCAGATATAATGTTCATGCTTAACGCTAGCACCAAATAACAATTATTTAGGTCTAATATTAATCCCAAAGGTAGATGTAGAGGTAGCGTGCCGACTGCGATCACATCGACTTTGGAACCGTTTCCCACGCGCATCGTCACCTCCTCCTTAGCCAATCTTCGCTTAATCTGTAGTCCCTGTTTCGAGTTGCAAATATTAGCAATAGAACCAGTATCAAATGCCCAGGTGCTACTGCGAGCATTAGTAAGGTACACATCAATAACATGTATATCACATATACCTTTGTTCACCTTGCCATCCTTCTTATCCGCCAAATACTTGGGGCAGTTCCGCTTCCAGTGACCAGTCTGCTTGCAGTAGAAGCACTTAGTTTCAGGCTTAGGTCCAGGTTTGGGTTTCTTCTCTTGAGTAGCAACTTGCTTGCCGTTCTTTTTGAAGTTCCCCTTCTTCTTCCCTTTGCCCTTTTTCTTGAAACTAGTGGTCTTGTTGACCATCAACACTTGATGCTCCTTCTTGATTTCTACCTCCGCAGCTTTCAGCATTGCGAAGAGTTCGGGAATAGTCTTATTCATCCCTTGCATATTATAGTTCATCACGAAGCTCTTGTAGCTTGGTGGCAGTGATTGGAGAATTCTGTCGATGACGCAATCATCTGGAAGATTAACTCCCAATTGAATCAAGTGATTATTATACCCAGACATTTTGAGTATATGCTCACTGACAGAACTGTTCTCCTCCATCTTGCAGCTATAGAACTTATTGGAGACTTCATATCTCTCAATCCGGGCATTTGCTTGAAATATTAACTTCAACTCCTGGAACATCTCATATGCTCCATGCCGTTCAAAACATCGTTGAAGTCCCGATTCTAAGCCGTAAAGCATGGCACACTGAACTATCGAGTAGTCATCAGCTTTGCTCTGCCAGACGTTCATAACATCTGGTGTTGCTCCAGCAGCAGGCCTGGCACCCAGCGGTGCTTCTAGGACGTAATTCTTCTGTGCAGCAATGAGGATAATCCTCAAATTACGGACTCAGTCCGTGTAATTACTACCATCATCTTTCAACTTTGCTTTCTCAAGGAACGCATTAAAATTCAACGGAACAACAGCACGAGCCATCTATCTACAATCAAGCATAAACAAACAAGATACTATCAGGTACTAAGTTTCATGATAAATTTAGGTTCAATTAATTTACTTAAAGAACTCCCACTTAGATAGACATCCCTCTAATCCTCTAAGTGATTACGTGACCCAAATCAACTAAACCATGTCCGATCATCACGTGAGATGGAGTAGTTTCATTGGTGAACATCACTATGTTGATCATATCTACTATATGATTCACGCTCGACCTTTCGGTCTCCGTGTTCCGAGGCCATATCTGTATATGCTTGGCTCGTCAAGTATAACCAGAGTATTCCGCGTGTGCAACTGTTTTGCACCCGTTGTATTTGAACGTAGAGCCTATCACACCCGATCATCACGTGGTGTCTCAGCACGAAGAACTTCCGCAATGGTGCATACTCAGGGAGAACACTTCTTGATAATTAGTGAGAGATCATCTTATAATGCTACCGTCAATCAAAGCAAGATAAGATGCATAAAAGATAAACATCACATGCAATCAATATAAGTGATATGATATGGCCATCATCATCTTGTGCTTGTGATCTCCATCGAAGCACCGTCGTGATCACCATCGTCACTGGCGCGACACCTTGATCTACATCGTAGCATCATTGTCGTCACGCCAATCTTATGCTTCCACGACTATCGCTACCGTTTAGTGATAAAGTAAAGCATTACAGTGAGATTGCATTGCACACAATAAAGTGACAACCATATGGCTCCTGCCAGTTGCCGATAACTCGGTTACAAAACATGATCATCTCATACAATAAAATTTAGCATCATGTCTTGACCATATCACATCACAACATGCCCTACAAAAACAAGTTAGACATCCTCTACTTTGTTGTTGCAAGTTTTACGTGCCTGCTACGGGCTTAAGCAAGAACCAATCTTACCTACGCATCAAAACCACAATGATAGTTTGTCAAGTTGGTGCTATTTTAACCTTCGCAAGGACCGGGCGTAGCCACACTCGGTTCAACTAAAGTTGGAGAAACTGTCACCCGCAAGCCACCTATGTGCAAAGCACGTCGGGAGAAACGGTCTCGCGTAAGCGTACGTGTAATGTCGGTCCGGGCCGCTTCGTCCAACAATACCGCTGAACCAAAGTATGACATGCTGGTAAGCAGTATGACTTATATCGCCCACAACTCACTTGTGTTCTACTCGTGCATATAACATCAACATATAAAACCTAGGCTCGGATGCCATTGTTGGGGAACGTAGTAATTTCAAAAAAATTCCAATGCACACGAAGATCATGGTGATGCATAGCAACGAGAGGGGAGAGTGTGATCTACGTACCCTTGTAGATCAACAGCGGAAGCGTTTGGTTGATGTAGTCATATGTCTCCACGGCCCGACTCATCAAGCACCGAAACTACGGCACCTCCAAGTTCTAGCACACGTTCAACTCGATGACGATCCTCGGGCTCCGATCCAGCAAAGCGTCAGGGAGGAGTTCCGTCAGCACTATGGCGTGGTGACGATCTTGATGTTCTACCGTCGCAGGGCTTCGCCTAAGCACCACTACAATATGACCGAGGTGGAATATGGTGGAGGGGGGCACCGCACACGGCTAAGGAACGATCACGAAGATTAACTTGTGTGTCTAGGGGTGCCCCCCTGCCCCCGTATATAAAGGAGCAAGGGGAGGAGGCCGGCCGGCCCCTATAGGCGCGCTAGGAGGAGTCTTCCTCCTAGTAGGAGTAGGACTCCTACTAGGAGGGGGAAAGAAGTGGGGAGGGAAGGGAAAGGGGGGCGCCGCCCCCCTCTCCTAGTCCAATTTGGACCAGGGGGGAGGAGGCGTGCGGCCCACCTCTGGCAGCCCCTCTCTCTCTCCACTAAGTCCCATATGGCCCATTACTTCTCCCGGGGG
>NC_057797.1:246391656-246399398 GCF_018294505.1 Triticum aestivum | reverse complement strand
TCCGGGACTCCGAACTAACTTCGGTACATCAAAACTCATAAACTCATAATATAACTGTCATCGAAACCTTAAGCGTGCGGACCCTACGGGTTCGAGAACAATGTAGACATGACCGAGACACGTCTCCGGTCAATAACCAATAGCGGAACCTGGATGCTCATATTGGCTCCTACATATTCTACGAAGATCTTTATTAGTCAGACCGCATAACAACATACGTTGTTCCCTTTGTCATTGGTATGTTACTTGCCCGAGATTCGATCGTCGGTATCTCAATACCTAATTCAATCTCGTTACCGGCAAGTCTCTTTACTCGTTTCGTAATACATCATCTCGCAACTAACTCATTAGTTGCAATGCTTGCAAGGCTTATGTGATGTGCATTACCGAGAGGGCCCAGAGATACCTCTCCGACAATCGGAGTGAAATATCCTAATCTCGAAATACGCCAACCCAACATGTACCTTTGGAGACACCTGTAGAGCACCTTTATAATCACCCATTTACGTTGTGACGTTTGGTAGCACACAAAGTGTTCCTCCGGCAAACGGGAGTTGCATAATCTCATAGTCATAGGAACATGTATAAGTCATGAAGAAAGCAATAGCAACATACTAAACGATCGGGTGCTAAGCTAATGGAATGCGTCATGTCAATCAGATCATTCACCTAATGATGTGATCTCGTTAATCAAATAACAACTCCTTGTTCATGGTTAGGAAACATAACCATCTTTGATTAACGAGCTAGTCAAGTAGAGGCATACTAGTGACACTCTGTTTGTCTATGTATTCACACATGTATTATGTTTCCGGTTAATACAATTCTAGCATGAATAATAAACATTTATCATGATATAAGGAAATAAATAATAACTTTATTATTGCCTCTAGGGCATATTTCCTTCACTCTATGGCCCAGCTGCGCCCCCACCTTCCCGTAACCCTAGGCCATCGAGGCCCAGCCGAACCCTAGCGAGGCTTCTGCCTCTCTCCCATGTTCTCCACCTCGCGCCGCCAGCCTCTTACCACTCGACCCCATCTCCCTCCTCTCGCTCTTCCTCACGACCGAAGCTCCCATCTCCCTCTCCATCGCTCGTGCCGCCTCCCACGGGAAAGGAGAGGAGTGAGGCCCCTGGACGACCACCCCGCGACCCCATGAGCTCGCCATCCTCGACCCCGCATCCTCACCTCCGACGACCGTCGCCGCTCCATGCACCCCGGCCACCTCCAGCGCGCCTCGAGCCTCCTCTTATGCGCCTCCACCCAGGATCCAGCCTCGACCCCACATCCTCACCTCCTCCTAGCATACCGTCTCCGCCTTCAGATGCATTCGCGTCGCCCAACCGGACCATCTCCGCCTTCGCCTCCTGCTAATGGAGTGCCGTCGTACCTCCGCCGCCCGGCGACCCTCTGCTTCCACCTCCAGCAGCTCTCCCTGCGACCTCCTCTCCATCACCACCTCGTGCCGTCCCTACCGACTCCGACCAGGGAGCCCCTCCGCTCGCCTGAACGTGGCATCTGCCTCCTGTTCATGCTGCCTTGTCTTGTTCACGGGCATTTCTTTGCCACAAGTGCTCCTGACTGAGACCCTCAAGTCATCTACCCGGAGCCCAATGTTCGAAGACTACCGTGGACGTGTGCCTGGTGTCACTCGGATTTGTCAAGACCGCCAAGAGCCCTTTTAGGTGAGACCAAGCCCGCAAGTTCCACGGATCTGCAAAGTACCTGTACGCACGGTTACGCCAAGACCATCTCGGAAAACGCCAAGTACCAGGACGTCGAGGACCCGCCAATTTCATCTTCGTCCGTGTATGACTACAGATCCAGGGTGCGTCTAGTACCTCTCCGAACAAACGTGAATGACTGCCGTCGCAAGAACGGGACCGGAGAGTCCGAAGACCCCAAGTACCACGACACTGATGACATGAATATCTACGGAACGTGTATGACTACTTCCACTACGAACGTCTACTTCCTCTACTTTGCACCGAACGAGAACCGTCCCTTTTGCACGCTTCGAAGGTATAACCCCGAGATGACCGTCCGAGAACGCTTGCATGTGATGTATGAGATGCTCGTGCTTGCTCCGTGCTTGAATTGTCGATGCACGTCGCCCCTCTTTTGCCTTGCCACCCACATGTGGGAACTCGGTATCCGAGATCCCCCCACCATCCCTGCTTGTCACGTTTCACACACTTCCCCCTTTGCTTCGGTATCTCAATCGAGTACTGGAACCGGAACGTTGCCGTGGTACCATTTCCGTCATCGTCGCCGTGGCATCCTTTCTTTCCGCCACGATGACATATGCTCCATATAATGCTCTTATCAACATTTTCTTTAAAACTTGCATAAAACTTGCCATTGTCATCCGCATCATAATAACAACAATTAAAATGTTTAAATTGTTGTTGCATTAAATTGCTAATGCACATGGGGATTTACCGGATTTGTTGTTTGTTATACCCGGCCCCATTTAAATTGTTTAGATAGATAATCCCTTTATGTTTCACCTCTTGACATGCTTAACAACATTTAATATTGTTGGGTACATAAACGAGATCGAACTAAATAACTTCAATGTGGTGTTTCGTCAATATGCAACGGAGTTGCGTATTGAGCTCCACTAAATTTGTAGGATTGTTTGTGCATTTTGCCATGCCATGCTTCATTAAACCGGACATGCATCATACTTGGTTATGCATCATGTCATGTTTATGTGATGGTTGTTTACTATGTTGTGTGCTTCTTTCCAGTGTTTGCTTCTTCGGGTTGGTTTCGGTAATGTCGTGCTTGTGAGGAACCTTTCGTCTACGTCCGTTTGTCTTCTTCATGGACTCCTTCTTCTTCCTTGCGGGATCTCAGGCAAGATGACCATACCCTCAAAATCACTTCTATCTTTGCTTGCTTAGTTGCTCGCTCTTTTGCTATGCCTATGCTGCGATACCTACCACTTGATTATCATGCCTCCTATATTGTTGAACCAAGCCTCTAACCCACCTTGTCCTAGCAAACCATTGTTTGGCTATGTTACCACTTTGCTCAGCCCCTCTTATAGCGTTGTTAGTTGCAGGTGAAGATTGAAGTTTGTTCCTTGTTGGAACATGGAGATGTTGTTCCTTGTTGGAACATGTTTACTTGTTGGGATACCACAATATATCTTATTTAATTAATGCATCTATATACTTGGTAAAGGGTGGAAGGCTCGGCCTTATGCCTGGTGTTTTGTTCCACTCTTGCCGCCCTAGTTTCTGTCATATCGGTGTTATGTTCCCGGATTTTTGCGTTCCTTACGCGGTTGGGCTATTATGGGAACCCCTTGACAGTTCGCCTTAAGTAAAGCTCTTCCAGCAAGGCCCAACATTGGTTTTACCATTTGCCACCTAGCCTTTTCTTTTCCTTTGGGATTCGCGCTCCTGAGGGTCATCATTATTTTACCCCCCCGGGCCAGTGCTCCTCTGAGTGTTGGTCCACTTGTCAGCTACCGGTGGCCACCAGGGGCAACTCTGGGCTGGCCTACCCATACCTAAGACAATCTGAGTGTGCCCTGAGAAAGAGATATGTGCAGCTCCTATCGGGATTTGTCGGCACATTCGGGGACCGTGAGAGCTTGTCATGGGCTAAGTTGGGACTCCCCTGCAGGGATTTGAACTTTCGAAAGCCGTGCCCGCGGTTATGGGCAGATGGGAATTTGTTAATGTCCGGTTGTAGATAACTTGAACATTAACTTAATTAAAATGAGTCAACTGCGTGTGTTACCGTGATGGTCTCTTTCCGGCGGAGTCCGGGAAGTGAACACGGTGTTGGAGTTATGTTTGATGTAGGTTGTTCTAGGATCTCTTCTTGATCATAGTTTATCGATCGTGCTTTGCCTTCTCTTCTCGCTCTCTTTTGTGTATGTTAGCCACCTTACATGCTAGTCGCTTGCTGCAGCTCCACCTCATACCTTTACCTTACCCATGAGCTTAAATAGTCTTGATCGCGAGGGTGCGAGATTGCTGAGTCCCCGTGGCTCACAGATACTTCCAAACCAACTTGTAGGTGCCGATGAGACCGTGCGAAAGACGCAACCAAGCTCAGGAGGAGCTCGATGAAGATCTTGTCCTTTGTGTTGTTTGTTCTAGTTGATCAGTAGTGGAGCCCAGTTGGGGTCGATCGGGGACCTTGTCGCATTTGGGGTCCTTCTTTTATTTTGGTTCCGTAGTCGGACCCTGAGTGTATTTGGATGATGTAATGCTTTATTCATGTAATTGTGTGAAGTGGCGATTCTAAGCCAACTATGTATCTCTTTCCCTTATGTATTACATGGGTTGTGTGAAGATTACCTCGTTTGCGACATTGCTTTCAATGCGGTTATGGCTCTAAGTCGTGTAACACCCTCGATGCGACTATATCTCCCACGTGTCGAGGCATGACTTAGAGGCATAATCGCATTGAAGGCATATGTCGCAAGTTAGGCAAACTTCACAGCATCCCATGTAATATGAATAATAAAGGGGAGATAACTTAGTTGGCTTACACTCGCCACGTCAATCAAGTACATAAATAACATTATATCATCCAAACACTCATGGCCCGACTACAACGCCAAAATAAAAGAGAATGCAACATGCGACACGGTCCCAATCACCCCCAACTGGGCACCACTACTGATCATCGGGAAAGGAAACATAGTAATGTTGAGAGTCTTCGTCGAACTCCCACTTGAGCTCAAACGCGTCTCCTGGAGCGGAATCATCAGGCCCTACATCTGGTGTAATAGTAATCTGTGAGCCACAGGGACTCAACAATCTCGCACCCTCGCGATCAAGACTATTTAAGCTTGTAGGTAAGGCAAGGTAAATATGAGTGGAGCTGCAGCAAGCGACTAGCAAGTATGGTGGCTAACTTATACGCAGAAGAGAGCGAGAAGAGGAGGAAAAGCACGAGCGAGAAACTAGAGAGCAACTTGTGCAAACATTACTCCAACACCGTGTCCACTTCCCGGACTCCGCCGAGAAGGGGCCATCACGGTAACACACTCAGTTGATTCATTTTAATTAACTTAAGGTTCAAGTTATCTACAACCGGACATTAACAAAATCCCATCTGCCCATAACCGCGGGCACGACTTTCGAAAGTTCAATCCCTGTAGGGGAGTCCCAACTTAGCCCATGACAAGCTCTCACGGTCAACAAAGGAATAGACCTCCTCCCAAGACGTTCCGATCAGGCTCGGTATCTCGGTAATTCAAGACACTTCGACAGATTAAAACAAGACTAGCAACACCGCCCGAATGTGCCGACAAATCCCAATAGGAGCTGCACATATCTCGTTCTCAGGGCACACTCAGATGAGCCAGACGTCGGGTAGGCCAGCCCAGAGTTGCCCCTGGTAGCCCCGGACATCGCTCGGTTGGACCAACACTTAGAGGAGCACTGGCCCGGGGGGTTAAAATAAGATGACCCTTGAGTCTGCAGAACCCAAGGGAAAGAAAAGGCTAGGTGGCAAATGGTAAAACCAAGGTTGGGCATTGCTGGAAAAACTTTAATCAAGGCGAAATATCAAGGGGTTCCCATTATAACCCAACCGCGTAAGGAACGCAAAATCCGGGAACATAACACCGATATGACGGAAACTAGGGCGGCAAGAGTGGAACAAAACACTAGGCGAGAGGCCGAGCCTTCCACCCTTTACCAAGTATATAGATGCATTAAGATAACATAGCAATATAATGATATCCCAACAAGTAAATAAAAGATGTTCCAACAAGGAACGGCCTCCAATCTCCACCTGCAACTAACAACACTATAAGAGGGGCTGAGCAAAGTGGTAACATAGCCAATCAACGGTTTGCTAGGACATGGTGGCTTAGAGGTTTGACAAGGCAATATGGGAGGCTTGAAAACAAGTGGTAGGCATCGTAACAATGGCATAGCAAAAGAGCGAGCAAACTAGCATAGCAAAGATAGTAGTGATTTCGAGGGTATGATCATCTTGCCTGCACAGTTGTCAGAGTTGACTGGATCCTCGAAAGCAAAATCAACGGGATCCTCATTAGCGAACTCGTCTCCCGGCTCTACCCAAACAAGATAAACAAGCAACGAGGATACAATCAACCATGTGCAAACTCAAACAACGCAATGCAAAGATGGTATGCTATGCGGGATGCGATGCGGGATGCGAAATGCAAGATATGATAGGAAATGCATGAACCTGGCCTCAACTTGGAAAACCAAGTGTGCCACTGGAAATATGAGATGAAATCGCTTGAAAACGATATAAAGAATGCTGGAATCGGGGTTATGGTTTGGAAATGGCAAACGATTCAAAAATGACACCGGTCTGCGATTTACACCAAGTAGCCATCTAAATGCAATGAGGTGAACATGCTACAGCACCCAAACATGACAACAAAATACATGGCAGGGATGCATACAAGATTCTTAACAAAAGTCTAGCACTGAGCTACGGCCAATTCATCCATTAACAGGTTTAAACAAGCATGGCAAAAATGCATATGGCAAACAGATCTCAGACGTTGTGAAATTAACACTTGTCTGGAATTTCAGATCAGGTAGCCCTCTTCGGAGCAACAAAACTACGTGCTACAGGACCTGAACATGGCAAAGTAAAGCATGGCATGGAGCTACTCAAAGAGCTTAACAAAAGTCCCTTAGTGACCTTGAGCCAAATGGGATTAGAAAATACAATTGCAAGCATGTGAACATAGCAAAAACATAATCAGTTTTCAGACTTAGTGAAAAACTGACACATGCTGAAATATAACTCAAGTAGGCATGTTTACGAGCTCGATGCACTCACTACGGTGCACGTCATGGCAAGACAAGCATACACCCATCAAGAAGGAACAAAATTCAAGCTATACATGGCAAGAAAAATAGCATAGCATGCACGGATCAACTACAACATCATCGGCAAAATTGGAAATAAGTTTACAATCTGCCCAGATACACAAAGTAGCAAAAGTAGAGCTCGATTGGCTCAAGCTAGGGTGCTCCATAATTATAAAAAAGACATGGATGGATAGAGCACTAAAAGATTAACAAAACACCCTTACTGATCATCCTCAAAAGAGGCACGGATCACTAGGAAACAACATGAACATATGGCATCATCAGATAAACAGCTCCAGGACTTAGTGAAATTACTAAGTCCCTGAAAACAGAATTAGCAAGTGCACCACTTTGCAAGCTTGCACAAGTCACCACACACATCACAAAAATACATGGGTTTCACCTCTGGAAAGATGACAAAACCCTTAACAAAACACATGTACAGCATCAGGGCATGTCATGCACACATTAATCATGGCAAAAATGACAAAAATCTAAACGGAGTAGCAGATCTGACAATTATCTCAAGTAGCCCTCTTCTAACAGCATTTAGGGCATCAAGATGAACTCAAATTAAAATTATGCAATGGAATGAAATGATGTACTCTCTGAGATGAACATTTTGATATGTTATATGCATGAATCGGAGCTACGGATACAAAGTTACAGGGTCACGAACATGAGCACTTGGATCTGCAATTTCAGGACTTAGGAAAAAATGAACCTCCTCAGATCTAGGGTTGCACGGAATCCGAGGCGCGGCGTGCACACTGTAGCCGGCGGGGACGAGGACGGCGGCCGGTGAGGGCGAGGTCCGGACCCGACGCTCCGGCAGCCGGATCTGGCCGGAGACGAGGCGGGGAGGCGGCGCGACGGCGGGAGGACGGGCGAGGCGGCGCGGCGGTGG
>NC_057797.1:246323558-246391104 GCF_018294505.1 Triticum aestivum | reverse complement strand
GCGGCGGCGGCTGGCGGCGGAGATGCCACGTGGCGGGCGCCTATTGGCCCGGGGCGGCGGCGGAGCGTCAGGACATGTCCGTCGGCAGGATCTTTGTCCGGCGGCACGCGGTGCTGAGATCTAGGGTTTCGGAGAGGGGGATATCCGGATTTCGGGGAAGGGTTCTTTAAATAGGCATAGAGGGAGCTAGGAGAGTCCAAATGAGGTGCGGTTTTCGGCCACGCGATCGTGATCGAACGCTCTAGATGATGGAGAAGACTTAGGTGGGTTTTGGGCCAAATTGGAGGGGTGTTGGGCTGCAACACACATGAGGCCTTTTCGGTCCCTCGGTTAACCGTTGGAGTATCAAACGAAGTCCAAATGACACGAAACTTGACAAGCGGTCTACCGGTAGTAAACCAAGGCCGCTTGGCAAGTCTCGGTCCAATCCAGAAATGTTTAATCCCCACACACGAAAGAAAGGTAGAAATGACCACCGGAGGAGAACGAAACGCCGGAATGCAAAACGGACAACGGGGAAAAAGCTCGAATGCACGAGATGAACACGTATGCAAATGCAATGCACATGATGACATGATATGAGATGAATGACAGCGATAACAACACACGGAGACAAAGACCCGAACCCGAGATAATAAAAGAACTTAACGCCGGAAAACGGCAAGAGTTGGAGTACAAATTGGGAAAGTTACATCCGGGGTGTTACAACACTCCACCACTACAAAAGGATCTCGTCCCGAGATCTAGGACTGAAAGAACGCCGGGTACTCAGAACGGAGGTGATCCTCGTGTTCCCAGGTAGCTTCACGGTCGGAATGATGTGGCCACTTGACTTTGAGAAATTTGATTGACTTGTTGCGAGTTATGCGTTCAGTCTCTTCAAGAATAGCAACTGGGTGCTCATGATAAGAGAGATCTTCTTGGAGCTCAATGTCCTCGAAGTTGACGGTGCGGTCAGGAGTCTTGAAGCACTTTCGAAGCTAAGAGACAAACACGTCATGAACATTTGCAAAGTTTGAAGGAAGCTCGAGTTGATAGGCGAGGTCGCCTCTCTTGCTGACAATCTTGAAAGGTCCCACGTATCTAGGGGCAAGCTTCCCTTTGATACCGAAGCGACGAGTACCTTTCATAGGAGAGACACGGAGGTAAACATGATCTCCGATCTCGAAAGCCAAATCATGGTGCTTACTATCATATTAGCTCTTCTGGCAGGATTGGGGTGCTTTGAGGTTATCACGAATGACTTTGCACATTTCTTCTGCCTCTGTGATTAAGTCATTACCCAAAAGCTGACGTTCACCAGTTTCAGACCAGTTGAGAGGGGTACGACACTTCCTGCCATACAGAATTTCAAATGGGGCCTTGCTCGAACTTGCTTGAAAACTGTTGTTGTAGGAGAATTCAGCATAAGGAAGACAATCCTCCCATTTCATGCCGAAGGAGATCACACAAGCCCTGAGCATATCTTCAAGAATCTTGTTGAAACGCTCGACTTGACCGCTAGTTTGAGGATGGAAAGCTGTGCTGAAGCGGATGTTGGTGCCCATGGCCTTCTGAAAAGAATCCCAAAACTTCGAGGTATAGATGCTGCCACGGTCTGAAGAGATCACTTGTGGAATACCGTGCAGAGAGACAATACAAGAGGTATAGAGTTCCGCCAATTGAGCTGCAGTGATCGACTCTTTGATAGGCAGAAAGTGAGCCACTTTGGTGAGTTTGTCGATGACAACGAATATAGCATCATTGCCACGCTTGGACTTTGGAAACCCAGTCACGAAGTCCATTTCAATGTGGTCAAACTTCCATTCTGGAATGGCAAGAGGTTGGAGGAGACCCACTGGCCTTTGGTGTTCTGCCTTCACTCTTCTGCAGACATCACATTCATTCACGAATTGAGCAATCTCGCGCTTCATTCCAGTCCACCAATAAGCTTGCTTGATGTCCTGATGCATCTTCGTGCTCCCAGGGTGGACGGAGAGGATAGAATTGTGAGCCTCGTTCATGATCACTTTACGAAGTTCACCTTTGGGTACAAAAATACGATCCTCGAAGAAGAGAGTGTCCTTGTCATCAAGGCGGTAGCACTTGTACTTGGACTGACTCTTGGCAATCCCAATCTTCACCTTTTTCACCATAGCATCAAGAAGCTGGGCTTGGCGAATCTGGTCTTCCAAGGTAGGAGAGACTAGAAGGTTGGCGAGGAAACCTTGAGGAACAACTTGCAGGTTAAGTTTGTGGAAAGATTCACAAAGCTCGGGTTGATAAGGCTTGAGAATCAGACTGTTGCAGTAAGCTTTCCTGCTCAATGCGTCAGCAATCACATTAGCCTTGCCTGGAGTGTACTCAATACTCGGATTATACTCTTGAATCATTTCGACCCATCGAGTTTGCCTGAGGTTGAGATTAGGCTGAGTGAAGATGTACTTGAGACTCTTGTGATCAGTGAAAATGTCCACTTTTCTTCCCAATAGAAGATGTCTCCAAGTCAAAAGAGCATGCACAACTGCCGCCAACTCGAGATCATGAGTGGGGTAGTTCTTCTCATTAGGCTTCAACTGGCGAGATGTATAAGCAACAACTTTCTTCTCTTGCATCAATACTGCGCCAAGACCTTGGAGAGAGGCATCACAAAAGACCTCGTACGGCTTGGATTCATCAGGCGGAGTCAGAACTGGAGCAGTGATCAATTTCTCTTTCAAAGTGTTGAAAGCAATGTCACACTCCGGAGACCAAACATACTTGACGTGCTTCTGGAGAAGATTAGAGAGAGGCTTTGTGATCTTAGAAAAGTTTTCAACAAATCTTCGGCAATAGCTTGCGAGACCGAGGAAGCTACAGAGTTGCTTCACGTTCTGAGGAGGTTCCCAATTCACAATTGCAGACACCTTCTCAGGATTCACAGCAATGCCCTTGGCAGAGATGATATGACCAAGATAAAGAACCTCATCGAGCCAAAATTCACACTTGGAGAACTTGGCGTAGAACTGATGTTCCCTGAGCTTATCAAGAACCAAACGCAAGTTCTTGGCATGATCTTCCTTGTTCTTGGAGAAAACCAGAATGTCGTCGAGATAGACAAAAACAAAGTCATTGGTGTAGGCGTCGAAGATGAAATTCATCATGCGAGAGAATGTCGGTGGAGCGTTGACGAGGCCAAAAGACATGACAGTGTATTCATATGAACCAAAGCTTGTCCTGAAAGCCGTCTTGGGAATATCTTGCTCACGGATTCAAATCTGATGATAATCCATACGGAGATCAAGCTTGGAGAATACTTGAGCACCTTTGAGTTGTTCGAACAGCTCATTGATGTTGGGAAGTGGGTATTTGTTCTTGATGGTCTTCTTGTTCACTGGACGGTAATCAACACAAAGTTGGTCCGTTCCATCCTTCTCCTTCACAAAAAGAACACCACAACCCCACGGAGAAGAACTAGGCCGGATGAGACCCATTTTCTCTTGAATATCGACTTGCTTCTTCAGCTCCTTCAACTATTCAGGTCCGAGCTTGTAAGGACGTTTGCACACAGGTTTCGTGCCAGGCTCAAGATCAATAACGAATTCAACTGGCCGGTGCGGAGGCATTCCTGGAAGCTCTTCTGGAAAGACGTCTTGATATTCGCAAACGACTGGAATTTGAGAGATGGCATCGAGTTCACCCTTCTCATTGAGAGAAAACAAACAGATGGTATTATCCCGAGCGGTAAAGACAATTACATCCTCAGACGAATGAGTCAATTGAATCTACCTGGCTGCACAATCAAGCTGAGAATTGTGCTTAGAAAGCCAATCCATTCCGAGAATAAGATCAATATCCGAGTCACCAAGAACCATTGGAGAAGCTAGAAAATTGTAGTCTCCCAAAGTGATAAAACATCTGGGGCAATAGCGCTTGCATTCATGAATTTACCCGGAGAAACAACAGATAACTGTCTAGGCAAATCTTGCAAAGGAAACTCATGCTTAGAAACAAATGGCCTCGAGATGAAACAATGCGATGCACCCGTGTCAAAAAGAACTTTAGCTGGAATATCATTAACAGGAAGGTTACCCATGATGACATCTGACGAGTCCTCTGCCTGAGCTGTGTTCATCAAATTGACCTTGGTGTGCTTGGGGTTATGCTTGACCACAGCTGTACTTGCCGATCTGACAGGAGGAGGAGGAGGAGGAAGACGCCTCTGGTTGAGACACTTGTTGGCATAGTGACCCTTCTGTTGGCACTTCTTGCACGTGACCTCTGAAAGCGGACGGTGATACGGAGCACTCGATCTTGGAGCTTGAGACGAAGTCTTGTTCTGGAAGCCAGGGTTGGGTGGGTGGGAAGAACCACTGCCACCTTTGCTCTTCTGCTGATACGGCTGACGGAACGGAGGAGGAGGAAGCCAATACTTCTGCTGCTTGGCCACTTGAGTAGTGGAAGAAGGAGTAACATCTCTGACTCGCTTCTTGGAAGCATCACACCTCAACTGAGCAGTCTCTTGCTTCAGTGCCATGTTGTAGAACTCATTGTATCTCAAGGGCTCAAAGAGAACAAGAGCTAGCTGAATTTCTTCTCTGAGACCACCCCTGAACTGGTATATCATGCTCTTCTCATCAGGGACGTCCTACTTGGCAAAGCGGGCGAGCTTCTGGAACAACTTGTTGTAGTCATAGACAGATAAAGAGCCTTCCTTCAGATTGCGGAATTCCTCACGCTTGTTTTCAACCACGCTTTGAGGAATATGATGAGCTTGGAAATCTCGACGGAAATCATCCCAAGTGATAACACGTCCACCTCTGGAGTCCTTGTACTGCTGGAACCATTCTGCAGCTTGATCTTTGAGTTGGAAGGAAGCGAACTTAACAAAGTCCTCAGGCCTGACGTTACTGCACTCGAAATGCTTGCACGGATCCACAAGCCAATCGTTAGCATCGGTTGCCTCAACACAATTGCTGAAAGTCTTTGGCCCGTTAGCAAGGAACTGGTTGAGTGTAGCAAAGTGATTCTGATTGCTGCCTTGATTCCCTTGGTTGCCTTGATTGCACTCTTGAAGAATTTGCATGATCAACTATGTGTTTGCATTGGTTGCGGCCATCACAGCTTGCCATGCCTCCGGAGGAGGTGGAGGTGGTGGCGGATCAGGATTCAGAGTCGTGCGCGTTGGAGGAGCCATCCTGAAGAGGTTGACCACCATTAGCACACTGACAGAGAAATATTGAAGCTGAATTCAACGGAATGAAAATTGCAACATATAGTCTTCACATCCGAACAAAATGAACGAATGCATTCCTCTTGAAATGGTCACATATCCATAAACTGAGAAGCCACGTAGAATTAAGGTAGAGAAATAATTCAACAAGGTACGGATCAAGAACGAATAACTGGTAAGAAATCCCAATCTCAAATCAATATCCGTGGAAGAAGAACTAGAGCTACAAGAATTCCCACCTATGAAACTCCCGAACCTTTCCGGTTATGCGATCAGGTGTTGGGGATACAGGGGAAGCGTAATATCTCACCCAAACTAGCAAATCCTACATCCAGCTGTATCCATCCTTCAACACATAACCAAGAAACCTTCTGAAACCATCTACCTCAACCTTCGAAAAGCATCCGTTATACGAGTTATGGCGATACTCCCGAACTCCCGCCCCAGTACTGGGTGGCGTCGAGGTTATCTCACCAACGAACTGCATAAAAGAGATTTTCGATGTTGGCGTACTAAACTCAGGTATTCCAGAACTGCAACGATAAAATTAAGATGACAACACCTCAGAGCTCAACTCCCCGGGACACTTCCACTAAACCCCTGACAGGAGGCACCAAGACAATGTTCTCATCATAACACCATCGGAACGATTCCAAGATACCCGCGTGATCCTAAATTTTTTTTAGTGAAATTTGAGAAGAGAAGAGTCAAAACTCTACGTCAGGATGCCTTACCAGAGCGATGAGGAGACTGGGAAGTAAAAAGAATTCCTAAACTCTCCGATATATAATTCCTAAATGACTCAAAACATTTTTCTAGACACAACTCGGCCGCTAAAAACGATCAAGCAATGGGGCTCCTAAGGTTGGGGAAGGCTCTGATTACCAACTTGTAACACCCTCGATGCGACTATATCTCCCACGTGTCGAGGCACGACTTAGAGGCATAATCGCATTGAAGGCATATGTCGCAAGTTAGGCAAACTTCACAACATCCCATGTAATATGAATAATAAAGGGGAGATAACATAGTTGGCTTACACTCGCCACGTCAATCAAGTACATAAATAACATTACATCATCCAAACACTCATGGCACGACTACGGTGCCAAAATAAAAGAGAACCCAACATGCGACACGGTCCCAATCACCCCCAACTGGGCACCACTACTGATCATCGAGAAAGGAAACATAGTAACGTTGAGAGTCTTCGTCGAACTCCCACTTGAGCTCAAACGCGTCTCCTGGAGCGGAATCATCAGGCCCTGCATCTGGTGTAATAGTAATCTGTGAGCCACAGGGACTCAGCAATCTCGCACCATCGCGATCAAGACTATTTAAGCTTGTAGGTAAGACAGGGTAAATATGAGTGGAGCTGCAGCAAACGACTAACAAGTATGGTGGCTAACTTACTCGAAGAAGAGAGCGAGAAGAGGAGGCAAAGCACGAGCGAGAAACTAGAGAGCAACCTGCGCAAACATTACTCCAACACCGTGTCCACTTCCCAGACTCCGCCGAGAAGGGGCCATCACGGTAACACACTCAGTTGATTCATTTTAATTAACTTAAGGTTCAAGTTATCTACAACCGGACATTAACAAAATCCCGTTTGCCCATAACCGCGGGCACGACTTTCGAAAGTTCAATCCCTGCAGGGGAGTCCCAACTTAGCCCATGACAAGCTCTCACGGTCAATGAAGGAATAGACCTCCTCCCAAGACGTTCCGATCAGGCTCAGTATCTCGGTAATTCAAGACACTTCGACAGGTTAAAACAAGACCAGCAACACCGCCCGAAGGTGCCGACAAATCCCGATAGGAGCTGCACATATCTCGTTCTCAGGGCACACTCAGATGAGCCAGACGTCGGGTAGGCCAGCCCCAAGTTGCCCCTGGTAGCCCCAGACATCGCTCGGTTGGACCAACACTCAGAGGAGTACTGGCCCGGGGGGGTTAAAATAAGATGACCCTTGAGTCTGCAGAACCCAAGGGAAAGAAAAGGCTAGGTGGAAAATGGTAAAACTAAGGTTGGGCGTTGCTGGAAAAGCTTTAATCAAGGCGAAATATCAAGGGGTTCCCATTATAACCCAACCGCGTAAGGAACGCAAAATCCGGGAACATAACACCGATATGATGGAAACTAGGGCGGCAAGAGTGGAACAAAACACTAGGCGAGAGGCCGAGCCTTCCACCCTTTACCAAGTATATAGATGCATTAAGATAACATAGCAATGTAATGATATCCCAACAAGTAAATAAAAGATGTTCCAACAAGGAACGGCCTCCAATCTTCACCTGCAACTAGCAACGCTATAAGAGGGGCTGAGCAAAGCGGTAACATAGCCAATCAACGGTTTGCTAGGACATGGTGGGTTAGAAGTTTGACAAGGCAATATGGGAGGCTTGAAAACAAGTCGTAGGCATCGTAGCAATGGCATAGCAAAAGAGCGAGCAAACTAGCATAGCAAAGATAGTAGTGATTTCGAGGGTATGATCATCTTGCCTGCACAGTTGTCAGAGTTGACTGGATCCTCGAAAGCAAACTCAACGGGCTCCTCGTTAGCTAACTCGTCTCCCGGCTCTACCGAAATAAGATAAACAAGCAACAAGGATACAATCAACCACATGCAAACTCAAACAACGCAATGCAAAGATGGTATGCTATGCGGGATGCGATGCGGGATGCGAAATGCAAGATATGACAGGAAATGCATGAACCTGGCCTCAACTTGGAAAACCAAGTGTGACACTAGAAATATGAGATGAAATAGCTTGAAAACGATATAAAGAATGCCGGAATCGGAGTTACGGTTTGGAAATGGCAAGCGATTCAAAAATGACACCGGTCTGCGATTTACAGCAAGTAGCCATCTAAATGCAACGAGATGAACATGCTACAGCACCCAAACATGACAACAAAATACATGGCAAGGATGCATACAAGATGCTTAACAAAAGTCTAGCACTGAGCTACGGCCAATTCATCCATTAACAGGTTCAAACAAGCATGGCAAAAATGCATATGGCAAACAGATCTCAGACTTTGTGAAATTAACACGTGTCTGGAATTTCAGATCAGGTAGCCCTCTTCGGAGCAACAAAACTACGTGCTACAGGACCTGAACATGGCAAAGTAAAGCATGGCATGGAGCTACTCAAAGAGCTTAACAAAAGTCCCTTAGTGACCTTGAGCCAAATGGGATCAGAAAATACAATTGCAAGCATGTGAACATAGCAAAAACATAATCAGTTTTCAGACTTAGTGAAAAACTGACACATGCTGAAATATAACTCAAGTAGGCATGTTTACGAGCTCGATGCACTCACTACGGTGCAAGTCATGGCAAGACAAGCATACACCCATCAAGAAGGCACAAAATGCAAGCTAGACATGGCAAGAACAATAGCATAGCATGCACGGATCAGTAAACCAAGGCCGCTTGGCAAGTCTCGGTCCAATCCGGAAATGTTTAATCCCCCCACACAAAAGAAAGGTAGAAATGACCACCGGAGGAGAACGAAACGCCGGAATGCAAAACGGACAACGGGGAAAAAGCTCGAATGCATGAGACAAACTTGTATGTAAATGCAATGCACATGATGACATGATATGAGCTGCATGACAACGACAACAACACACAGAGACAAAAACCCGAACCCGAGAAAATACAATAACTTAAAGCCGGAAACGGCAAGAGTTGGAGTAAAAATTGGGAAAGTTATATCCGGGGTGTTACAACACTCCACCACTACGAAAGGATGTCGTCCCGAGATCTAGGACTGAAAGAACGCCGGGTACTCAGAACGGAGGTGATCCTCGCGTTCCCAGGTGGCTTCATGGTCGGAATGGTGTGACCACTTGACTTTGAGAAATTTGATTGGCTTATTGTGAGTCTTGCGTTTAGTCTCTTCAAGAATAGCAACTGGGTGCTCACGGTAGGAGAGATCTTCTTGGAGCTCAATGTCCTCGAAGTTGACGGTGCGGTCAGGAATCTTAAAGCACTTTCGGAGCTGAGAGACATGGAACACGTTATGAACATTTGCAAAGTTTGAGGGAAGCTCGAGTTGATAGGCGAGGTCTCCTCTCTTGCTGACAATCTTGAAAGGTCCCACGTATCTGGGGGCAAGCTTCCCTTTGATACCGAAGCGACGAGTACCTTTCATAGGAGAGACGCGGAGGTAAACATGATCTCCGATCTCGAAAGCCAAATCACGGTGCTTACTATCATATTAGCTCTTCTGGCGGGATTGGGGTGCTTTGAGGTTATCACGAATGACTTTGCACATTTCTTCTGCCTCTGTGATTAAGTCATTACCCAAAAGCTGACATTCACCGGTTTCAGACTAGTTGAGAGGGGTACGACACTTCCTGCCATACAGAATTTCAAATGGTGCCTTGCCCGAACTTGCTTGAAAACTGTTGTTGTAGGAGAATTCAGCATAAGGAAGACAATCCTCCCACTTCATGCCGAAGGAGATCACACAAGCCCTGAGCATATCTTCAAGAATCTGGTTGACACGCTCGACTTGACCGCTAGTTTGAGGATGGAAAGCTGTGCTGAAGCGGATGTTGGTGCCCATGGCCTTCTGAAAAGAATCCCAAAACTTCGAGGTAAAGATGCTGCCACGGTCTGAAGAGATCACTTGTGGAATACCGTGCAGAGAGACAATACGAGAGGTATAGAGTTCCGCCAATTGAGCTGCAGTGATCGACTCTTTGATAGGCAGAAAATGAGCCACTTTGGTGAGTTTGTCGATGACAATGAATATAGCATCACTGCCATGCTTGGACTTTGGAAACCCCGTCATGAAGTCCATTTCAATGTGGTCAAACCTCCATTCTGGAATGGCAAGAGGTTGGAGGAGACCAGCTGGCCTTTGGTGTTCTGCCTTCACTCTTCTGCAGACATCACATTCATTCACGAACTGAGCAATCTCGCGCTTCATTCGAGTCCACCAATAAGCTTGCTTGAGGTCCTGATACATCTTCGTGCTCCCAGGGTGGATGGAGAGGAGAGAATTGTGAGCCTCGTTCATGATCACTTTACGAAGTTCACCTTTGGGTACAACAATACGATCCTCGAAGAAGAGAGTGTCCTTGTCATCAAGGCGGTAGCACTTGTACCTGGACTGACTCTTGGCAATCCCAATCTTCACCTTTTTCACCATAGCATCAAGAAGCTGGGCTTGGCGAATCTGGTCTTCCAAGGTAGGAGAGACTAGAAGGTTGGCGAGGAAACCTTGAGGAACAACTTGCAGGTTAAGTTTGCTGAAAGCTTCACAAAGCTCGGGTTGATAAAGCTTGAGAATCAGACTGTTGCAGTAAGCTTTCCTGCTCAATGCGTCAGCAATCACATTAGCCTTGCCTGGAGTGTACTCAATACTCAGATTATACTCTTGAATCATTTCAACCCATCGAGTTTTCCTGAGGTTGAGATTAGGCTGAGTGAAGATGTACTTGAGACTCTTGTGATCAGTGAAAATGTCCACTTTTCTTCCCAATAGAAGATGTCTCCAAGTCAAAAGAGCATGCACAACTGCTGCCAACTCGAGATCATGAGTGGGGTAGTTCTTCTCATTAGGCTTCAACTGGCGAGATGTATAAGCAACAACTTTATTCTCTTGCATCAATACTACGCCAAGACCTTGGAGAGAGGCATCACAAAAGACCTCGCACGGCTTGGATTCATCAGGCGGAGTCAGAACTGGAGCAATGATGAATTTCTCATTCAAAGTGTTGAAAGCAATGTCACACTCCGGAGACCAAACGTACTTGACGTGCTTCTGGAGAAGATTAGAGAGAGGCTTCGTGATCTTAGAAAAGTTTTCAACGAATCTTCGGCAATAGCTTGCGAGACCGAGGAAGCTACGGAGTTGCTTCACGTTCTGAGGAGGTTCCCAATTCACAATTGCAGACACCTTCTCAGGATTCACAGCAATGCCCTTGGCAGAGATGATATGACCAAGATAAAGAACCTCATCGAGCCAAAATTCACACTTGGAGAACTTGGCGTAGAACTGATGTTCCCTGAGCTTATCAAGAACCAAACGCAAGTGCTTGGCATGATCTTCCTTGTTCTTGGAGAAAACCAGAATGTCATCGAGATAGACAAAAACGAAGTCATTGGTGTAGGCGTTGAAGATGAAATTCATCATGCGAGAGAATGTTGGTGGAGCGTTGACGAGGCCAAAAGACATGACAGTGTATTCATATGAACCAAAGCTTGTCCTGAAAGCCGTCTTGGGAATATCTTGCTCACGGATTTGAATCTGATGATAACCCATACGGAGATCAAGCTTGGAGAATACTTGAGCACCTTTGAGTTGTTCGAACAGCTCATTGATGTTGGTAAGTGTTTATTTGTTCTTGATGGTCTTCTTGTTCACTGGACGGTAATCAACACAAAGTTGGTCCGTTCCATCCTTCTTCTTCACAAAAAGAACACCACAACCCCACGGAGAAGAACTAGGCCGGATGAGACCCATTTTCTCTTGAATATCAAGTTGCTTCTTCAGCTCCTTCAACTCTTCAGGTCCGAGCTTGTAAGGACGTTTGCACACAGGTTTCGTGCCAGGCTCAAGATCAATAACGAATCCAACTGGCCGATGAAGAGGCATTCCTGGAAGCTCTTCTGGAAAGACGTCTTGATATTCGCAAACGACTGGAATTTGAGAGATGGCATCCAATTCACCCTTCTCATTGAGAGAAAACAGACGGATGGTATTATTCCGAGCGGCAAAGACAATTACATTCTCAGACGAATGAGTCAATTGAATCTGCCTGGCTAGACAATCAAGTTGAGCCTTGTGCTTCGAAAGCCAATCCATCCCGAGAATAAGATCAATATCCGAGTTACCAAGAACCATTGGAGAAGCCAGAAACTTGAAATCACCCATCAAGATAGTAATACCCGGAACCATCAAACTAGAACTCAGACGCTTAGCCGGAGAGATGACTTGCATAGCTCTAGGTAAAGCCTTAGTACTAAAATTGTTCTCCTATGCAAATGGGAATGACATGAAGGAATGCGATGCACTAGAGTCAAAAAGTACTTTAGCTGGAATATCATTAACAGGAAGGTTACCCATGATCACATCTGACGAGTCCTCTGCCTGAGCTGCGTTCATCAAATTGACCTTGGCGTGCTTGGGGTTATGCTTGACCACAGCTGTACTTGCCGATCTGACAGGAGGAGGAGGAGGAAGACGCCTCTGGTTGAGACACTTGTTGGCATAGTGACCCTTCTGTTGGCACTTGTTGCACGTGACCTCTGAAAGCGGACGGTGATATGGAGCACTCGATCTTGGAGCTTGAGACGAAGTCTTGTTCTAGAAGCCAGGGTTGGGTGGGTGGGAAGAACCACTGCCACCTTTGCTCTTCTGCTGATACGGCTGACGGAACGGAGGAGGAGGAAGCCAATACTTCTGCTGCTTGGCCACTTGAGTAGAGGAAGAAGGAGTAACATCTCTGACTCCCTTCTTGGAAGCATCACACCTCAACTGAGCAGCCTCTTGCTTCAATGCCACGTTGTACAACTCATGGTATCTCAAGGGCTCGAAGATAACAAGAGCTAGCTGAATTTCTTCTCTGAGACCACCCATGAACTGATATATCATGCTCTTCTCATCAGGAACGTCCTGCTTGGCAAAGCGGGCGAGCTTCTGAAACAACTTGTTGTAGTCATAGACAGACAAAGAGCCTTGCTTCAGGTTGCGGAATTCCTCACGCTTGCTTTCAACCACGCTCTGGGGAATATGATGAGCTCGGAAATCTCGACGGAAATCATCCCAAGTGATAACACGTCCACCTCTGGAGTCCTTGTACTGCTGGAACCATTCCACAGATTGATCTTTGAGTTGGAAGGAAGCGAACTTGACAAAGTCCTCAGGCCTGACGTTACTGCACTCGAAATTCTTGCACAGATCCACAAGCCAATCGTCAGCATCGGTTGCCTCAATACAATTGTTGAAAGTCTTTGGCCCGTTAGCAAGGAACTGGTTGAGTGTAGCAAAGTGATTCTGATTGTTGCCTTGATTCCCTTGGGTGCCTTGATTGCGCTCTTGAAGAATTTGCATGATCAACTATGTGTTTGCATTGGTTGCGGCAATCACAGCTTGCCATGCCTCCGGAGGAGGTGGAGGTGGTGGCGGATCAGGATTCGGAGTCGTGCGCGTTGGAGGAGCCATCCTGAAGAGGTTGACCACCATTAGCACATTGACAGATAAATATTGAAGCTGAATCCAACGGAATGAAAATTGCAACATATAGTCTTCACATCCGAACAAAATGAACGAATGCATTCCTCTTGAAATGGTCACATATCCATAAATTGAGAAGCCACGTAGAATTTAGGTAGAGAAATAAATCAACAAGGTACAGATCAAGAATGAATAATCGGTAAGAAATCCCAATCTCAAACCAATATCCGTGGAAGAAGAACTAGAGCTACAAGAATTCCCACCTATGAAACTCCCGAACCTTTCTGATTATGCAATCAGGTGTTGGGGATACAAGGGAAGCATAATATCTCACCCAAACTAGCAAATCCTACATCCAGCTGTATCCATCCTTCAACACATAACCAAGAAACCTTCGGAAACCATCTACCTCAACCTTCGAAAAGCATCCGTTATACAAGTTATGGCGATACTCCCGAACTCCCGCCCCAGTACTGGGTGGCGTCGAGGTTATCTCACCAACAAACTGCATAAAAGAGATTTTCGATGTCGGCGTACTAAATTCAGGTATTCCAGAACTGCAACAATAAAATTATGACGACAACACTTCAGAGCTCAACTCCTGGGACACTTCCACTAAACCCTTGACAGGAGGCACCAAGACAATGTTCTCATCATAAAACCATCAGAACAATTCCAAGATACCCGCGTGATCCTAAATTTTTTTTAGTGAAATTTGAGAAGAGAAGAGTCAAAACTCTACGTCAGGATGCCTTACCAGAGCGATGAGGAGACTGGGAAGTAAAAAGAATTCCTAAACTCTCTGGTATATAATTCCTAAATGACTCAAAACATTTTTCTAGACACAACTCGGCCGCTAATAACAATCAAGCAATGGGGCTCCTAAGGTCGGGGAAGGCTCTGATACCAACTTGTAGCACCCTTGATGCGACTATATCTCCCACGTGTCGAGGCACGACTTAGAGGCATAATCGCATTGAAGGCATATGTCGCAAGTAAGGCAATCTTCACAACATCCCATGTAATATAAATAATAAAGGGGAGAGAACACAGTTGGCTTACACTCGCCACGTCAATCAAGTACATAATTAACATTACATCATCCAAACACTCATGGCCCGACTACGGCGCCAAAATAAAAGGTAACCCAACATGCGACACGGTCCCGATCACCCCCAACTGGGCACCACTACTGATCATCGGAAAGGAAACATACTAACGTTGAGAGTCCTCGTAGTACTCCCACTTGAGCTCAAGCGCGTCTCCTGGAGCGGAATCATCAGGTCCTGCATCTGGTGTAATAGTAAGCTTATAGGTAAGGCAAGGTAAATATATATGTGGAGCTGCAGCAAGCGACTAGCAAATAGGGTGACTAACTTATTTGCAAAAGAGAGCGAGAAGAGGAGGTAAAGCGCGAGAGAGAAACTAGAGAACCACCTGCGCAAACATTACTCCAACACCGTGTCCGCTTCCCGGACTCCGCAGAGAAGAGGCCATCACGGTAACACACTCAGTTGATTCATTTTAATTAAGTTAAGGTTCAAGTTATCTACAACCGGACATTAACAAATTCCCATATGCCCATAACCGCCGGCACGACTTTCGAAAGTTCAAATCCCTGCAGGGGAGTCCCAACTTAGCCCATGACAAGCTCTCACGGTCAACGAAGGAATAGACCTCCTCCAAAGACGTTCCGATCAGACTCGGTATCTCGGTTCTTCAAGACACTTCGACAGGTTAAAACAAGACCAGCAACACCGCCCGAATGTGCCGACAAATCCCGATAGGAGCTGCACATATCTCGTTCTCAGGGTACACTCAGATGAGCCAGATGTCGGGTAGGCCAGCCCAGAGTTGCCCCTGGTAGCCCCGGACATCGCTCGGTGGGACCAACACTCAGAGGGGCACTGGCCCAGGGGGGGGGGCTAAAATAAGATGACCCTCGGGCTCCGGAAACCCAAGGGAAAAAGAGGCTAGGTGGAAAATGGTAAAACCAAGGTTGGGCATTGATGGAAAAGCTTTAATCAAGGCGAACTATCAAGGGGTTCCCATTATAACCCAGCCGCGCAAGGAACGCAAAATCCGGGAACACAACACCGATATGACAGAAACTAGGGCGGCAAGAGTGGAACAAAACACTAGGCGAGAGGCCGAGCCTTCCACCCTTTACCAAGTATATAGATGCATTAAGATAACATAGCAATATAATGATATCCCAACAAGTAAATAAATGTTCCAACAAGGAACTGCCTCCAATCTTCACCTGCAACTAGCAACGCTATAAGAGGGGCTAAGCAAAGCAGTAACATAGTCAATCAACGGTTTTCTAGGAGAAGGTGGGTTAGAGGTTTGACATGGAAATTTGGGAGGCTTGAAAGCAAGTGGTAGGCATCGTAGCATTGACATAGCAAAAGAGCGAGCAAACTAGCATAGCAAAGATAGTAGTGATTTCGAGGGTATGATCATCTTGCCTGCACAGTTGTCAGAGTTGACTGGATCCTCGAAAGCAAACTCAACGGGCTCCTCGTTAGCGAACTCGTCTCCCGGCTCTACCCAAACAAGACAAACAAGCAAAAAGGGCACAATCAACCACGTGCAAACTCAAACAACACAATGCAAAGATGACAGGAAATGCATGAACCTGGCCTCAACTTGGAAATCCAAGTGTGCCACTGGAAAGATGAGGCGAAATCGCTTGAAAACGATATAAAGAACGCCAGAATCGGAGTTACGGTTTGGAAATGGCAAGCGATTCAAATATGACATCGGTCTGTGATTTACAGCAAGTAGGCATCTAAATGCAATGAGATGAACCTGCTACAGCACCCAAACATGACAACAAAATACATGGCAGGGATGCACACAATATGCTTAACAAAAGTCTAGCACTGAGCTACGGCCAATTCATCCATTAATAGGTTCAAACAAGCATGGCAAAAATGCATATGGCAAACATATCTCAGACTTGGTGAAATTAACACTTGTCTGGAATTTCAGATCAGGTAGCACTCTTTGGAGCAACAAAACCACATGCTACATGACCTGAACATGGCAAAGAAAAGCATGGCATGGAGCTATTCAAAGAGCTTAACAAAAGTCCCTTAGTGACCTTGAGCCAAAAGGGATCAGAAAATACAATTGTAAGCATGTGAACATGGCAAAAACATAATCAGATCACAGACTTTGTGAAAACTGGCACATGCTGAAATATAACTCAAGTAGGCATGTTTAAGAGCTCGATGCACTCACTACGGTGCAAGTCATGGCAAGACAAGCACACACCCATCAAGAAGGAACAAAATTCAAGCTAGACATGGCAAGAACAATAGCATAGCATGCACAGATCAACTACAACATCATCGGCAAAAATTGCAAACAAGTTGACAATCTGCCCAGATTCACAAAGTAGCGAAAATAGAGCTCGATTGACTCAAGCTAGGGTGCTCCATAATTGCAAACAAAGACATGGATATATAGAGCACTACAAGATTAACAAAACATCCTTACTGATCATCCTCAAAAGAGGCATGGATCACTAGGAATCAACATGAACATATGGCAACATGAGATAAACAGACCAAGGACTTAGTGGAATTGCTAAGTCCCTGAAAACAGAATTACTAAGTGCACCACTTTGCAAGCTTGCACTAGTCACCTCACACATCACAAAAATACATGGGTTGCACCTCTGGAAAGATGACAAAACCCTTAACAAAACACATGTAGAGCATCAGGGCATATCATGCACACATTAATCATGGCAAAAATGACAAAAACCTAAATGGAGTTGCAGATCTGACAATTAACTCAAGTAGCCCTCTTCTAACAGCATTTCTGGCTTCAAGATGAACTCAAATGAAAATGATGCAATGGAATGAAATGATGTACTCTATGAGATGAACATTTTGATATGCTATATGCATGAATCGGAGCTACATATGCAAAATTACGGAGCTACGAACATGAGCACATGGATCTACAATTCCTGGGACTTAGAGGAAAAAAAATCAACCCGCGAGAAAAAGTCAACTCGGGACACAGAAGCCGAGGCGGTGGCGCGGCTCGCCAGAGAAGTCGAGGACGGCGGCGGTCGGGGTTGGGGGCGCCGGATCCGGCTCTCCCACGGCCTGCTCTCGCCGGATCTGGTCGCCAGCGAGTCAGAGAGGCGGCGGGGAGGCACGGCGACGACGAAGGAGGTGAGGCGGCGAGGCGCGGCGGGGTTCGTCGGTGGCGGGGCCAGCTTGCTCCGGCAGCGGCGGCGTGGAGGAGGAATCGACGCACTCGAGCGGCGGGGAGGCGGCCTGGCTCGGCGGCGGCGGCGGATGGCGGCTCGGGCCGGGGGGGCCGGTTGCGGGCCGGCCGGGCCACGGGCAGAGACGGCGGCGGTTTGCCATGTGGCGAGCGCAGGGTGGCTGGCAGCGGCGGAGCGGACGCGTCCGGCCCAGACGGACGTGTCCGGTCGGTGCGGAGAGGAAAAATTAGGGTTTCGGGGAAGAGGGAGATCCGGATTCGGAGGGGTTCTATTTATAGACATAGACGAAGCTAGGAGAGTCCAAATGAGGTGTGGTTTTCGGCCACGCGATCGCGATCGAACGCTCTAGATGATGGAGCAGGTTTAGGTGGGTTTTATGCCAAATTGGAGGGGTGTTGGGCTGCAACACACACGAGGCCTTCTCGGTCCCTCGGTTAACCGTTGGAGTATCAAACGAAGTCCAAATGATACAGAACTTGACAGGCGGTCTACCGGTAGTAAACCAAGGCCGCTTGGCAAGTCTCGGTCCAATCTGGAAATGTTTAATCCCCACACACGAAAGAAAGGTAGAAATGACCACCAGAGGAGAACGAAGCGCCGGAATGCAAAACGGACAACGGGGAAAAAGCTCAAATGCATGAGACGAACACGTATGCAAATGCAATGCACATGATGACATGATATGAGATGCATGACAATGACAACAACACACGGAGACAAAAATCCGAACCCGAGAAAATACAATAACTTAAAGCCGGAAACGGCAAGAGTTGGAGTACAAATTGGGAAAGTTACATCCGGGTTGTTACACTATTATCTTTGACAGAATTGGTTTGTTCAGTTTGATTCTTCGTGTTGTCGTGGTCCGGCAATGCCTCGCCCTGCTCTAGCGCTGGGTCTGTATGATCGTTGTTTCTACCGAGGCGGGATTTGGGGAGGTGCTTACGCCGCCGCTTTGACTGCTTCTCGAGGGGACAAGCCTTCGGTGCGTCCTTCCGTTCCTCATCGTCGTCTTTTGGTGTGTCCACCATGTATACATCATATGACGGGGTGGCTTTGCAATGCCCTATAGGCTCTGGTTCATGTTCGTCTCCTGCATCGTCATCCATATCGTCGATGTTTTCGGAGTCGAAGTCGAGCATGTTCGTTAAATCATCGACAGTGGCTACCAATTGGGTGGTGGGTGGGCGTCGAATTTCTTCGTCATCCGCATCCCAATCCTGCTGGCCATAATCCGGCCAGGGCTCTACTGACAAAGAAAGAGACCTTAGTGAATTCAGAATGTCGCCAAGGTGCGAGTGCTGAAAGATATCCGCGGCGGTGAATTCCATGACCAGCGTCCAATCGGATTCGATTGGCAAGGGCGCGGATGGTTCGGAGTCCGGAAAAGAGTCCGGCTCCTTGGAGTTACGGGCTGCGCAGAGGTTTAGGCTAGTGTTCGGCTCGATCGCCGTTGAGACTGCAGCCCCTGAGGCGGTGTCCAACCACCCGTCCTCGACTGGCACAGTTGGCTCCGAGCTAAAGGTCGGAGCTGATGCGGGCGCAGCCTCTGGGGTACTGTTCGGCGGCAGAGCTAGGTCATACCCATCTCGACAGCATGGCGCGCCCGGCTGCGGCTCGAATCCATCGAAGATTAAGTATCCACGGATGTTGGCCGTGTAGTTCAAACTTCCAAATCTGACCTGATGGCTAGGGGCGTAGCTTTCAATCTGCTCCAGATGGCCAAGCAAATTAGCCTGCAGTGCAAAGCCACCGAATACGAAGATCTGTCCGGGGAGAAAAGTCTCACCCTAGACCGCATCGCTATTGATGATAATAGGAGCCATCAAGCCTAACGGCGACGACACATAGGAACTCTCAATGAAAGCACCAATGTCGGTGTCAAAACCGGCGGATCTCGGGTAGGGGGTCCCGAACTGTGCGTCTAGGCCGGATGGTAACAGGAGGCAGGGAACACGATGTTTTACCCAGGTTCGGGCCCTCTTGATGGAGGTAAAACCCTACGTCCTGCTTGATTAATATTGATGATATGGGTACTACAAGAGTAGATCTACCACGAGATCGGAGAGGCTAAACCCTAGAAGCTAGCCTATGGTATGATTGTATGTTATGGTTGTTGTCCTACAGACTAAAACCCTTCGGTTTATATAGACACCGGAGAGGGTTAGGGTTACACAAGGTCGGTTACAAAGGAGGAGATAGCCATATCCGCATTGTCTAGCTTGCCTTCCACGCCAAGTAGAGTCCCATCGGTACACGAGACGAAGTCTTCAATCTTGTATCTTCATAGTCCAACAGTCCGGCCAATGGAGATAGTCCGGCTATCCAGAGACCCCCTAATCCAGGACTCCCTCACCGGTGTTAACTGTTAATGTAAGTCAATCCTTCTAAAGCATTTATCCTCAACTACTATTTAATTTGCTCATACTCCCTGTCGTTTACTGCTATTTAGTTTGTTGTTTCTACCAAAATGCATGTTCATAAGAACCGTAAGTTCTAAGTTTTACTTTTAAAACCAAATTCCTTATTCATACCATGCACATTACTTAATACTCCCTATATGTATGCTTGTTTTTGTGGATCTATAATCCAGTGTGTGGTGAAGCAGCCCACGTTTGGACTTTATCATCTTCTGTTTTATCTTACTGATGTGGCTGATGATATGAACAACATGCCATGCACATTATCCAAAATAGATACAATGATTTTCTTTGCCCTTCATCTATGCTTGTTATGTTGACATGGTAATCCAATAGTGTGGTTAAGCTCCTCGCATTATGAACAATGCCAAATTATGCTATTGATATTTTAAACTTACTCTTTATTTTCTAATTTGAAATTGGATAGAATTGATAGAACAATTATCATCTTTGTTTATACACGTGCAAAACCTATCATCTCTCTGCTTTGTTTCAGGGTGATATGCCTGATGGCATGCACAAGTCTGCTGAAGGCTGTGAGACAAACCCAACATATATTGCAGCAAAGAAGGCAAAACATCTTGAAGATAGAGAGACAACCCCAAAGTCTTGTCTTGATGCAGTGTTCAAGTTACTTGAGACTAACAGTCAGACAAGGTCACAGAATTCGTTGTCTGGATTAGTTCGAGTTCTTTAGTCCCAAGTTCTAGTAGAAAGGCATTCTGCAACTAAACTTCGACTTGAAGTCCTATCTCCAAGAAAGATTGCGGAGAACACCAATGAGAACCTCATCGCTAAACAAGTACACCTGGAAGCTATGACCGACAAGCTAGGCCGGTCTCACAGCCTTGCTCATCCGCTTGCGCAGCAGTTCCCTTGCAAGGCTAACCTTTCTTGAACTGTCTTGGAAGTGGTCTCGGTTCAGTATTATTTTGTTACGCTGCAATGGTGCCCAGTTTTTGTAATCTGCTTCTCCGTTGCGCTTTATGATCACTAGTGGCGAACTTCGATGCCCAGTGGATGTAATATACCTTAAATCCTTTATTGTATAGTGTAGGTTTATTCTTAGTTACTATGCCGTAATTTCTTTATTGTATAGTGTAGATTTGTTCTTAATTCCTACTAGTTATTGCCATCATTAGCTATCTACAAAAAAAATCAGATGTAGTCGACCGGACCGAAACATTCGACTCTAACGGGCCAGGTTTTTAGAGGGCCACAATTGGGCCGGCCTGCGTCTTTCTTGGGCCCGAATGATTGGGGCCTTCACACATTGCGCCAGTCCCAAACTTACATCGGCCTATATTTTAGTTGGGCCTTTTGTCGACCCAGCGATTAGTTTGGCCCAGGTAGCATTGGGCCATTAACAGGCTGAATATTGTACTGGCCTGTTATGGCCGAGATGAAACCACGGGCCTTTAGCAGGCCAAAATGCATGTTGGGCCTCAATTTTCACTAGTCGTCGACGGCCCTTCAGCAGGACAAAATGTAGACCGGGCCGTTTTGGGCCCAGTTAGCTCACGGGTTGTTACCAGGCCGAAACATATCTCGGGCCTTAGTTGGCCCACTGATATCATGGGCCTTCAAGAGGCCGAAAGCTTAGCACATGCATCAACGAGCCGAATTAAGCGACAGGCCTTTAACAGGCCCAAAGTCACGTTGGGTTTAACTGTTGCCACCTTTAGCACGGGCCGTTAGTGGGCCCGATGTCCCGTCAGACCATATATGGCCCATGGGTAGCACGGGCCATTCCCAGGCCGAAAGTCACACCGGGCTGAAATGGGCCCATGTCTACATCAGGCCTCTAACAGGCCGAAAGTCACTGGGCTGTAGTTGGGCCCAAATATTCGGCAAACAATTAACGGGCTAGATCTGGCATCGGGCCGCAAATGGGCCCAAATATTGGGCGAACAATTAACGGGCCAGATTTGGCTTCGGGCCGTAAATGGGCCCAAATATTGGGCGAACAATTAACGGGCCAGATCTGGCTTTGGGCCGGGCCTTTATTGGGCTGGCCCACTAGTAACTAATTAAGTTCTATGGGCCTTTGACTGGGCAGGCCTTTTTAACCTATATGGGCCTCTGTTGGGCCCAGCCATGTGTTGACGTATCATAGGCATGTCTCCTCCAATGGACGGGCGACATTTGGCCCACTGACGAGCTTACAGGTGTTCCCTTCGGCCAATCAGAATTTTACACGTGGAAATTTCCCATTGGTCAAGGTTGTTAACGGGTTATCGGATCCAAAATCCGACCAGATAGCTTAGCGGCGTTCTGTTACGGTGGATGCCACGTGTCGGTCACCCTTGACGAAAGCACTTCTGTGACGTGTGATTTATCGTCATGGAAGTGGACACTTCCGTGATGATAATTTTGGTAATGTCATGGAACACTTCTACGACAGCACAGGTATGACTATCTTGATTCTGTCATAAAATCATCATGGATGTACATGCATGACAAAAAACGCGACCTACTATGACAAACACGTATCATCATGGAAGTGTATTTTTTTGTAGTGATGCCAGGTCGCGTGCCATGGTCAAGGCCAGGGGGTGAGGGCTGGAGAGCCAGTAAGAGCTCCTAAGTCGCGATGCTTAGGAGCCCCCCTTTTAACGCGCAAGTGGATTGCATGGGAGAAGAGGGAGCTCGCGGTCCCGCTCGCCGTCGCCTTCAGGAGATTCCTGCAAGCCAGCACAAGGAGAAACACAATTTGCCATTACGGTTGCCGGTCGGCCGCTGGTCGCTCCGCGAGGAGATGAAGGCACTGAGGGCTTGGTGAGGTGACGTGCGCGGGGCATGCCGCGAGCCAGAGCTCGACCACTCAGGTTTGTTGAGGTTGCAGGGATGGACCCGAGCACAAGCGTCGTGCCAGCGTGAGTAGCCCCCGTGGCGGATGAGAATCAAGCAGGTGATGGTCATAGGTAGATTAATCATGGAAAGAAAACTAGCTCAGGCAAATGCATGAACGATATGTGCCACTGGGTCCGAACCGAGCGGCTTGGGGATGATGCAGCCCGAGGGGCGCCCCCAACAAGGTAAGCTAAAGACATAAAAAAGAAGGGATACATGCCACAGGAATGGACCCATGCGGCCTAGGAATAATGTGCCCCCCTGGGCGCTCCCAGCTAAATGAACTTGGAAAATGTCACCCGGTTCCGTTGATGAAGGGGTGTTGAGGCAGCTGAAGGTACGCGGTGAAGGGGTTGCCCCTCACGAGTCACCGGGGCCCTGAGCCTCGAGAGGCCCTGGGGGTCCAGGCGGTTCCTTGAGGACCGTCGCCATAACGCTCCATAGGTTGCACTGGAAGGCAGCAGCCACGCTTGGCAGGACGAACGGCATACGAACGTAGCTGTGAGGTGAACCTTTGCAGCGCCCAACACGCCAAGGCCAGAAGCGCTCTTGAGATGCGGCTCGGTTGAGCCCTGGTATGTCGATGCAGACACACAGCTCACCACCCTCGCCTGGGTTAGGAGCAACGCCAGGTGGGCGGCGGTCGTCGCGTATTGCTCTTGCCTCCTGAAGCTCCCGAGATACCTTGGTGATTAACTCCTAGGCGCCAGGCGCTCCTTTCCCAGCGTCCTCCTAAGGGTGACGTGCCACAAAGCATGCCTCCAGATGGTGCCCGAGCGCCTCCCTCGTGCTATTGGCAAGGTCCGAGGCCCTCCAGAAGAGAGCCCCCGAGCCCTGCCCGAGAAGGGCGCTGGGCGCACTTTCCTATGCGATGGAGGGAGGTGCCCCAGGTCCGGGCGCCGATCCGGTCATGGCGCCGCTTGAGGCTCCGCTTGCCTGAGGCCCTGCATGGAGCAACTGCTTCTTCCTCTTGGGGGTGGCCTCGGGAGGGCGCTCGCCCTTGCTATCGGGGTCATCGATTGCTGTAGCTTGGAAGGCACGCTCGAGGGAGCACACCGCATCTCTTTCTTTGCACGGGACCGTGATGACTCCACCGCTTCTGAGCATCTTGAGAACATTGTAGCCGTGATGGGTCACCGCCATAAACTTGGCTAGGGCTGGGTACCCAAGGATCGCATTGTATGGCAGACGGATGTGGGCGACGTTGAAGTCGATGATCTTGGTGCGGTAGTTGTCACACTGTCCGAAGATGATGGGGAGGCAGACCTGCCCGATCAGGGTGGTGGAGCCATCGGTCACTCCTGAGAAAGGCTTGGTGGGTTGAAGCTGATCATACGGAACTTGGAGGTTGTCGAACGTGTCGATGGACAGGATGTTGAGCCTTGTGCCGCCATCGATGAGAGTCTTGGTAACTTGCACGTTGCTAATGACTTGTGAACAGAGCATCGGGACGGCACCGGCGGTAGCCGCACACTTTAGCTGATCTGTCGAGCTGAACATGATGGCGCACTTGGACCATCTGAGCGGGCGCGTGTCCTCAAGCTCGGGGAGGACTGCATTCACTTCACAAGAGAACTGTTTGAAGATACGCTATGAGGATGGGTTTTGTGCTCCGCATATGATGCAGGCGATGGCATGCAGCTCCTGGAAGCCCCCATCCCCATCGTCCTAATGGTGGTCGTCATTCCTTCTTGGTGGTGGCGGTAGTGGAGGGAGACCAGCTTGCCCTGAGGACGATCCTCACGAGACTGATCCCTCTATGCGCCCTCGCGAGACTGATCCTACCAGTGGTCCTGGCGAGGCCGGTCGCACCACTCTTGGCGTGGGCCATAGTCATCCCAGCGTCCGCCACCACGTCCTCCTCCTCAGCCGTAGCCCCGGTCGTTGCGCTTGGGGCGTCGACCAACGTGTCCTTCTCGAATGGCTCTGAGCTCTTGACAGTCGCTAGTGTTGTGGCTATGCAGGTTATGGAAGGCGCAGAACGATCGGCTGCTCTTGGATGACTCAGGCTGGTCCCTGCCACGCTTTGTGTCCGGCTCCGCCGCGAGCACGGCTGCTCCCTTGCGCTTCATGTCCATGGCCTTGGCTTTCTTCTCCTCCGGGTCCGCAGCTGGGAGCTCAAGGAGGGAGAGTCGCCCCTGCTCAGCTCTTGTGCACATGGTCGCCTAGTTGAACAGCTCTAGAGACGTGCATAGCTCCTCGTGGATGGCGAGCTCCTCCTTCATCTTGACGTCGCGGACGCCATCGGAGAACACAGAGATGATGGCCTCATCGTTCACCTTGGGGATCTTGAGGCGAACATTGTTGAAGCGCTAGATGTACTTCTGGAGGGTCTCTCCTGGTTGTTGCTTGATGCGGCGTAGGTCACCCGCAGCCTGTGGGTGGTCGCGAGTGCCCTGGAAGTTGGCGACGAAACGGTCGCGCATCTCGTTCCAGGAGGAGATCGAGCGTGGAGGCAGGTTCAGGAGCCAGGAGCGGGCACCATCCTTGAGAGCCATGGGGAACCAGCTTGCCATGACTTTCTCGTCGCCGTTGGCCTCCTCGATGCTCAGCTCGTAGAGCTGCAGGAACTCCGTGGGGTCGAGGGTGCCGTCATAGCGAGGAGGCAGATCCGGCTTGAACTTGCCCGGCCAAGCGACGCTACGCAGCTCAGGGGTGAAGGCGCGGCAACCTGCCGTGGTCACCGGGACTCGGCGCTGGTGGAGAACTTGTCCTTGATGGGGTCCACGCACCGCCGCCGTAGGCGGCATGTGGTCTTGCCATGGTGGCACAGGGAGCGCGGGGGCGTTTTCTCGCGGCCGAGGGACTTCTTGGCAGCCTCTTTCTTCTTGCGCGGGCACCGGACATGGCAGGTCGCGCCGTGGGGCCGCATGCCTGGGTGCCAAGACTTCTTCTTGGGGCAGAGGTGGTGAAGGCGCTCCATGGGCCACGCCGCCCGCAGCTGGTGGAGGGCGAGGCAGCGAGAGGGACGGTGCAGGGGAGCCCCCTGCGGCACTGACAAGCTTGGCGATGCGGTCGAGCCAGTCCTCATAGAGGTCGTCGATGGGGCGGTAGCGCAGGAGCTCGTGCCCCATGCACAGAGCGTGCGCGTCCATGGGAGCGCGACAAGCATGAGATGACGAACCGGCCGGGGTCAGCGATGGAGTGGCAGTGCGGCCATCCCGCCGCACCGAGGGGTGCAGCGAGGATGCTTACTGCTCGTTCCCCGTCGGGCCAGTGGCGGCGTTGGCGGCAGGCGACAGAGAACGATAGGGTAGCCCGCCGACGAGAGCCGTCTGAGCAATGTGGGCGGCGAGGGCAGCCCGGCGCTCAGTGCGAGCGCGGCAAGCGTCCTCCATGGAGATGATAAAGCAACGGGACACGGAGCGACGGAAGGGAAGCTTTGGCGCACCCCTACCTGGCGCGCCAAATGTCAGATCTCGGGTTCCGGCAAAACCCTCAAGTTTCGAACACTGGGTTGCACACGAAGATCTCCCCCTACCGATCCACATGCTAGCTTTGCTAAGATCTCAAGGGCTAACTCGACGAACTCGCAACACGAAGGACACAAGATTTATACTGGTTTAGGCCACCATTGTGGTGTAACACCCTACTCCAGTGTGGTGGCGGTGGATTGCCTCTTGGGCTAAGGATGAACAGTACAAGGGGAAGAACAGCCTCCTGAGGCGAGGTGTTCTTGTGCTTGGTGAACTTGTGGTTGTTCGGATCTCCTCCCCTAGGTATGGTGGTGGCTAGTCCTATTTATAGAGGCCTGGTCCTCTCCCCAAATATTGAGCGGGAAGGGAGCCAACAATGGCCAATTTGAAAGGGGACATCTAGTACAGCTTATCCTGAAAAAAGCAGTATTCGCCAGCAAAAGGCGCTGGTGGTGCCGCCGCCTTGGGATCCATGGTGACCTCCGTCTTGCCGTCCCGCTGGTCAGGGTCACGTTGCACCGATATGGAAGCCTTTGCTTGACGCCTCGGTACTCCGCGGCTGCGCTTGCTTCATTAGCACCAAAGAGGAAACAAGGACACTGTTCGCGCTAGCGCCCGCCTGATCTTGATCGTCATGGCTCACGTCTTTGAAACCTCGTGAGGTTTTCCTTGCCTTGAACTCTCCGCCCCTTGTGAGCCAGCCTGGTGAGGGCGCTCCTGAGGAGGTCTTGTGTCGTCTGTCTCGCGAGGCTTGGCCCCTCGCGAGGGTCTTGAGTGCTTGTTGGTGAAGATGGGCCGTTCGGGCCCGCTCGCAGAGCCACGCCGTGGGCCGCAGGCAGGCAAGTCTGGGGACCCCCGTTCCAAGAACGCCGACACAAAACTCGTCTGAAATTCATGAAACTTGGCATGCTATCATGGAGCGGCATCAACATGCCGTGTTAAAATTTTTGTCCCATTTGGGGCAGGTTTGGGTATATGCTTCTCACAAACAAGAGCTTCTCACAACAAGCATGATGGTTTCGGTAGGGAACGTCCCACCTTTGGGGACGAAACAATATCCATTGCCTCTTATTGCTTTCAAGAAATTTCTCGTGTCAACATAGAACAACAGGAGTGTTGTGTAACTTTTTGGGATTTTTCAGGGTTTGTTTGGATATTTTTATGCACTAACTGAGTTTTCAATGCATTTATGTGCATAATTTAAATTTGAACTACATGCACATGCTCCAGTGCTTATAAATTGGTTGAAAAACCAAATCTTTGTCCTTGGGTGCATGCTTAGGTCCCATGCAAGAAATGAGAATGAATTTCAAACACCGGGCCACCGTTGATTGCCGGCAAAACATTGAGATGCCTCGTTTTTAAATTCTAGTCAATCAAAAATTCGTCTCAAATTCATGAAACTTGGCATGCTTTCATGGAGCGTCATCAACATGTCATGGTAAAAATTTTGTCCCGTTTGGGGCAGGTTTCGGTATATGCTTCTCACAAACCATAGCTTCTCACAAGAAGCATCATAGTTTCGGTAGGGAACGTCCCACCTTTGGGGACGAAACGATATCCACTGCCTCTTATTGCTTCCAAAGTTTTTCTCGTGTCAACATAGAACAATAGGAGTGTTGTGTCAATTTTTGTGATTTTTGGGGTTCTTTTGGACATTTTTATGCATTAACTGAGTTTTCAATGCATTTATGTGCATAATTCAAATTTGAACTACATGCACATGCTCCAGTGCATATAAATTGTTTGGAAAATCAAATATGTGTCCTTAGGTGCATGCTTAGGTCCCATGCATGAATTGGGAATGAATTTCAAACACCAGGGCACCGTTGATTGCCAACAAAACATTGAGATGCCTGGTTTTTAAATTCTAGTAAATCCAAAACTCGTCTGAAATTCATGAAACTTGGCATGCTATCATGGAATGGCACCCGACATGATGTGGTATTTTTCGTGTCCATTTTGAGAGAAGGCGCACTCGAATAATGACAGACAACAAAGGCATTTTGAAAAAAATAGCTGCCACTTTAATATCTCAAACGTTTGTATAATTCAAACCGTGTGGGTTCTATTAACCATTCACATGACGCCACCTGTCTTGGTTTTAATGGTTGTAGGAGGTGGCGTGCGGACAGCTGCTTGACCTTGACTGAATGGGAGTCATGCGAGCGCAGTCCGGTGCGCAAGCTGACCGAGAGGCATGCAAGCTGTCATGCAATGTGCAGGCTCACCGAGAACCATGCGAGCTGTACACTACACAGGCTCACTGGAAGTGAGCCCTTTGACTTCCATGGACTCCCGCCTTACTCTCAATTAATGGCGCCCGAGCCGCTGTTTAATACGGGCGGCCTTACTGCTCGCCTCCCATTCCCCTCCCCCCATAGACCTCCACCATCATGGCGCAGAATGATCATCTGCCACTAGTCTTGAAGTTTGGTGAAGTCAACTCTGAGCCGGAGGAGATAGAAAATAAGGAGGAATGGGGCCTCATGGACATGGCCTAGAACGAGCTGGCCGCGACGGTTGCTGCCCCCGCTCCCGTCCCAGCTACCATCCCTGTGCCCGTGCCAGCGACCATCCCCGTAGCATTGACGGGCTGGTCGCCGAGCACTATCACAAAGCTGGAAGCCGCGAGCATCAGCGAGGTCTCCGTGGACCCGCGCGAGCTCGTGTACATGCCAGCGCCAGCGCCCATGCCCGTGCGCGCCCCTCCACCCACCATGGCATCGGCCCCCGTGCGTTTGGCTGCACCCGCCGCGCCCGTGCGCGCCCCTCCACCCACCGTGGCACCGGTCCCCATGCGTTTGGCTGCACTAGCCACGCCCATGCCCATGCCTCCGCCCCCCTCAGCGGCATGGGACGCTGCCGTCGACCGCTACCTCTCAGCGGCACCAGTTGCCATCCTCCCGCGCCGCGACCGTCGATCGCGTGACGACATGATGTTTGATTTACAAGTGAAGATCATTTTGTGTTGCCTTGAATACTTCAACAACAGTGTCCCGGAGGACGACAACGATAACGACGGCGCGGCACGCCACCTCCGCCGTCGGCAATAGTTTTTTTGGGGTTTAATACTGTATATCGAATTCTCGATCATATGAATATAAATTCGCAGTGTGACTGAATGAAAGATATGGTTTGAATGAACTTGTGTTTTTCTCTCTTAATGTACAGACTTATCAAACAATTTTCTTTTGAAAAAATGTCAACGGCTTTTAATTATAAAACACTCATTGCAAATGTTTTAGTTAGAATACCCGCATGCAAACCGACAGCTTCCCCAGGAAGCCAAGGGAAAATGTGCCAAGCTGGATATCTGCATCCCTTCAATGCAAATGGTTGTTTTGCATGACCCGTGTCCAATGACGTACAAACAATTGGGTGAGATTTGCATATCTGTCATTTTGGGTATGTTGCCATTTCTCAAACTAGAAAGATTGACATTTGTTTATCTAGTAACATTGCCATTTGTCAACCTTGTAACACTGTGATTTGTCACAATATGCAGCTACAAATCACTGACACTATCTAATTTTTGCAACTAAAGTCACTAGCACTATTCATATGGACACCACTAGTAGGCATGAGTTCATGGACGCATATGCAAATGTACCATTGATTACATACAACAAGTCATCAACCCACAACGACAACGAGGATACACGTTGGATTATAGATAATTTCCAACAAAACATTCTAGTAAAGTTTTTCTCACGCAAAAAATAACAAAGGATGAAATGAACTTCAGCTCAACCACTCGTCGGCGTTGGAAACACTTGCTTTGAACCAGAAGTGATTCTCTGGGAAGGGCCAGCTACTGTTAATCTCGAGACCAATGCATGACCGATCATCGAGGCCGAAGCGGCTTATGTCAGGATCCATATTGGGACGGTAGGGAAGCATAGTAATGTCTGAGGTATAGATACAGTTGCTTCTCATAAATGGTAGTAACGTTGTGTCAACAGCAGCTGGATCGCCTTCCACCATCATTGGATAGTTTTGTCCAAGGAAGAGCGAGTTTCCTCCAAGACTTTCAATACTGAACCAGGGAGAAGGTGTTGGCGCTAGTACACTAGTATCCATCCCGAATACCCTGCAACGGATGTTGGAATAGGTCCGGAGAGTGCGACCATACGAGACCACACCTGCTTCCTTAGTAACATTAGCAGTGCCCCGTATACAGACAAGAAGTAGTGATCCATCAGAATAAGTTGCCAGGCGCCACTAAGTATATGGGTCCTGCTTGTCCTCATGCTCGTGAATAAAATTTTCAAGTATAGGTGGTGGAATGTTCACATGACCATGGAAACACAAGAAGGTTAATTAGTAAAGGGAAACTAGCTAACCCGCATGCATGTGGATGAAACAATTATAATTACGGTGGAAAACAAACGTACCGAAATCATGAGGTTTCCATGCAAAAACAGTGCCACGAGTGGTGGTAGCAAACACAAGACCCTCATATTGAATTGCATCACAATACTCATCCGTGCATAGAAACTGATTTTTGAGCAATATCCATCGAGTCGAACCATGAAGGATGGCAATAAGCTTGTCGAAGATAGCGACAACATAAGATTCCTATAACCCCAAGAGCGGTTGGGAACTCGACAAATTTCTATCTTCCGTAGACGACAGTCAACATGATCGTTGTTGGCGTTCTAGGAACGGGGGTCCCCGCACTTGCCTGCCTGTGGCCCACAGTGTGGCTCCATCAGCGGCCATGTACGGTCCATCTTCACCAGCAAACACTCAAGACCCTCGCGAGGGGCAAGCCTCATGAGGCAGACGACACAAGACCTCCTCGGGGGCAGCCTCACCAGGCTGGCTCGCGAGGGGCGGAGAGATCAAGGCAAGGGACACCTCGCGAGGTTTCTGTGACGCAAGCCATGACGACTGGAGCTAGGCGGGCACCAGGCAGGTGCCAGCGCGCGCAATGTCCTCGTTTCCTCTTTGGTGCTAAAGAGGCAAGCGCAGGCGAGGAGTCCTGAGGCATCAGGCAAAGGTTTCCATATCGGTGGAACGAGACCACGACCAGCAGGACGACAGGATGAGGTCACTGTGGAGCCCAAGACGGCGTCACCATCAGAGCCTTTGATAGGCGAAGACTATTTTTGTCAGGATAACTTGTACTAGTTGTCTCCCTTCGAATTTGGCCGTTGTGGGATCCCTTACCGCTCAATATTTGGGAAGAGGACCAAGGCCTCTATAAATAGGACTAGCCACCACAGTAGTAGGCAACGCGAACCGATCCAGAGAGAGGAGAGATCACATCCAGATCATCCTCAACCACACAAGTTCGCCAAGCACAAGAACACCTCTCCTCGAGAGGATGCTCTTCCCTTGTAACTGTTCATCCTCAGCCTAAGAGGCAATCCACCGCACCACACCGGAGTAGGGTATTACACCACATCGGTGGCCTGAACCAGTATAAACTGTGTGTCTCTTGTTCTCTGGGTTCATCGAGCTAGGATGTGAGATCATGATGTGCGCAAGCTAGAGAGGGGGACAGATCTTCGTGTGCACCCCAGTGTTCAAACCTTAAGGGTTTTGCCGCAACCCAAAATCTGACATTTGGCGCGCCAGGTAGGGGTGCGCTTAAGCTTTCCCCTTCGTCAATCCGCGCTTCGCCACTCCACCAAGCTCATGGATGACGCTCGCCGGGCCCGTGCTAAGCGCTGGGCCGCCCTTGCCACCCGTGTCACTCAGACAGCCCGGTCGGCGGGCCTCCCCGTCGTTCTTTGTCACCTGCCGCCAACGCCGCCACCGGCCCGGTGGCAAACGAGCAGCAATCCTCCTCCAATCCATGCGGCGAGACGGCCGCACTACCACCGCGTCGCTGACTCAGGCCGGCTCATCGTCTCACGCTCGACGTGCACCCACGGACGCGCAGGCCGCGCTGCTCATGGCACGCGAGCTCATGCGCTACCGCCCAGTCGACAACCTCTACGAGGACTGGTTGGACCGCATCGCCGAGCTCGTAAGCGCCGCGGGGGGCTCTCCTGCACCATCCCTCTCGCTGCCTCGCCCGCCCCCGGCTGCGGGCGATGTGGCTCACGGAGCGCCTCCGCATCAAGACGGGGCCCTCGCGCCATGACGTGCGGCTCATGGAGCACCTCCGCCTCCTCCACGTTAAGATGGCATCCTCGCTCCAAGATATGCGGTCTCGAGGCATGATCCACCGTGCCGTATGGCCATGCACGAAGAAAGAAGCTGCCAAGAGGTTCCCCGTCCGCAAGAAAACGCTCCACCGCTCCCAGCACCACCACGTCAGGATCACTTGCCGTGGCAGGGCCATGCGCCACTTGCCGTGGCGGCGCAAGGACACCAAGATGAAGCTCCGCCTCCACGACGGGCCCCGGTGGCAATGGCAGGCTGCCGCGCCTTCACTCCTGAGCTGCATAGCGTCGTCTGGCCAGGCAAGTTCAAGCCGGATCTGCCTCCTCGCTACGACGGCACCCCCGACCCTGCGGACTTCTTGCAGCTCTATGAGCTGAGAATTGAGGCGGCCAACAACGACAAGAAGTTCATGGCGATCTAATTTCCTATGGCTCTTGAGGACGGCGCTCGCTCATGGCTCCTGAACCTGCCCTCGGGCTCGATCTCATCCTGGGACGAGATGCGCGACCACTTCGATGCCAACTTCCAAGGCACTCACGACCGCCCCCCAGCCGCGGGTGACCTGCACCGCATTAAGCAACAGCCGGGAGAGACCCTGTAGAAGTACATACAGCGCTTCAACAGCCTGTGTCGGAGTGATGGGCCACGGGTAGCCTAACCCGAGCCCCTGAGCCTTTCAAGACATCGGGGTCGGCTATGCCCCTCAAGACGTCAAGATAGAGCTCCGCCTTCTAGCGGCCGGCTGGCCGAACGGCCGACTTCCGGAAGGCGGCCATGCTCGGGAGGGTGGCTCCCAGACAGGCCGACTCCTAGCAGGCGGCCTCCAGAGAGGCCGGCTCCTAGCAGTCGGCCCATGGAGCCCTCAAAGTCTGCGCCCCCTTTAAGAAGACAAGACATGGTGTGGCTGTAGTATAGCCCATCCCCCTGTATTCAGGGTCGGGCGTGGCCATAGTGCTCCGTATAGGCATAGATCTCCGCCCGATGTGGCACTGTTGCCACTCGCCCCTGACATCATTCCTGATAGGTGAAGCCCTGTTCCCACGACCGCTTGTTGGTACGGCCTGAAGACGGCGGGTCCTACCGGTCAGCGTGAGCCTGGAAGATGGCGGGTGCCTCACCAGTCGGACCCGAGGGAGGCCGGCTCCTAGCAGTCGGCCCGTTCCTTCCTCGGGGCCCCATGCACCATTAACCAGATAAGACGTGGGGTGGCTACAGTGATCTCCCGGCAGGCGGCAGGACTGTAGCCACGCTCCCCTGACCAAGCAAGTGCCATTAGCATCATGGCAACAGTAATTCGCAGCCGGCAAGACCCATGAGCGGCGGAGACGGCCTGTCGGCTCTGTACCAGACCAGCCGGCGGGGCCCACCAGGCGGCGGGCCCCAGCAGTCGGTGGAGAAGCTGGCGAACAGAGAGACTGACAGCAGGGTCCTACACCAGACCAGATTACCATTGTACCCCTGGAGGTAGGCCTATATAAACCCCCCAGGGCACCCATGCAAAAGGTTGGAACCTGTTAGAATTAGACTCATAGCTAGGGGGAGAGAAGAGCAGGCCTTGCCTTCTTCTATCTCTAGCATACAGCTCGAGGAGCACCATTGTACTCACTAGTGCCTTAGTGATCATGCGGAGACCCCGCAGAGCAGGACTAGGGGTGTTATCTCCTAGGAGAGCCCCGAACCTGGGTAAAGTGCGTCGGCGTTCGTGTCTACTCCTTATCCCGCTTCCAGGCACCCATTCTAGTCGCTCCCACCATGATAAGCCATCCATTGGCGTATGTCACACCCAACCCCCGACATTTGGCGCCCACCATGGAGCGAGGTGCACCGTCTCCCGGAGACCTGTTCTAGACGGGAACCCTGTTCCTTCCTGGCGAGCGCAGCCAGCCCGGCATGCCAGACAGCGTCTGCACCGACGCGCTGCACGACACGGAGGTTGCCTGCGCGGCGAGCTGCCTCGCCGATCTTGTTGGCGAGATTCGCCTCTCCGAAGAGCCCGCGTCTGATGCGGGCACCGATGGCCCCGAGGGCCGCCTCATGAGCCTCCTTGATCAGCTCCATGTAGCCAGCGAGCCTGCTGCTAACTTGGAGTCGGTTGGCTCCACCTACCCGATGTTGGTCGACTCCGACACGGTGTCGCTTGATGCGTTCCCCTCCAACATGGTAGTCTATGACGAGCCGCTTCCTCACGCGGACAGTGGCGGCAGCACTGTCACGGAGGTGCTCGTCATCAGCCACGATGAGCACTCTGGTGGAGGTGGCCAGGATCCATTGCAGCTGGCAATGCAAGACCTGGCTGCGCCTATCCCGGAAGACGCCGACGCTGAGATGCTGGAAGCACGCCACGTCCACCTTGTCGAGAGTGCCAACCGGCTGGCCAGCATGAGACGCCTTTCGGAGGCCTACCAACGGGAGATGGACCGTGTTATCGGTGGCACGCCGGCTCCTGGTGGGCCTAGCCACATTGGCTTTGTCCGGCAGTGTGGCGCGACCATCGCCAGCATGTTCGGGACAGATAGTCCCGTATACGCCACGCCCGCAGAGAACATAAGAGCTGCCCAGGCGGCAACAGGTGAGCTAGACAAGCTCGAGGGTGACGAGCGTTGCCAGATGACGGAGCGAGTTTAGCAGCTCCTCGACGCGGCTGCTGAGTGCTACCTCTTGAGCACTACGTTGGATTTCCCCGAAGAGGAGAGGATGATGCAGCAAAGTAGCGTAAGTATTTCCCTCAGTTTTTGAGAACCAAGGTATCAATCTAGTAGGAGGCTACGCGCGAGTCCCTCGTACCTACACAAAAACAATAGTTCAATGCAACCAATGCGCTTAGGGGTTGTCAATCCCTTCACGGTCACTTATGAAAGTGAGATCTGATAGAGATGATAAATAATATTTTTGGTATTTTTGGTCTAGAGATGCAAAGTAAAAAGTTAAAGCAAAGCAATAATAAAGTGATGGAGATTGATATGATGAGAAAGAGTCCCGGGGGCCATAGGTTTCACTAGTGGCTTCTCTCAAGAGCATAAGTATTCTACGGTGGGTGAACAAATTACTATTGAGCAATTGACAGAATTGAGCATAGTTATGAGAATATCTAGGTATGATCATGTATATAGGCATCACGTCCGAGACAAGTAGACCGACTCCTGCCCGCATCTACTACTATTACTCCACTCATCGGCCGCTATCCAGCATGCATCTAGAGTATTAAGTTAAAAACAGAGTAATGCCTTAAGCAAGATGACATGATGTAGAGGGATAGTTTCATGCAATATGATAAAATCCCCATATTTTTATCCTCGATGGCAACAATACAATACGTGCCTTGCTTCCCCTTCTGTCACTGGGAAAGGACACTGCAAGATCGAACCCAAAGCTAAGCACTTCTCCCATGGCAAGAGAAACCAATCTAGTAGGCCAAACCAAACTGATAATTCGAAGAGACCTGCAAACATAACCAATCATACATAAAAGAATTCAGAGAAGATTCAAATATTATTCATAGTTAGACTTGATCATAAACCCACAATTCATCGATCTCAACAAACACACCGCAAAAAGAAGATTACATCGAATAGATCTCCACAAGAGAGGGGGAGAACATTGTATTGAGATCCAAAAAGAGAGAAGAAGCCATCTAACTACTAACTATGGACCCGTAGGTCTGAAGTAAACTACTCACACTTCATCAGAGGGGCTTAGATGATGATGTAGAAGCCCTCCGTGATCGATGCCCCCTTCGGCGGAGCTCCGGAACAGGCCCCAAGATGGGATCTTGTGGATACAGAAAGTAGCGGCGGTGGAATTAGGTTTTTGGCTCCGTCTCTGATCGTCTGGGGGTACGTAGGTATATATAGGAGGATGAAGTACGTCGGTGGAGCTTCGAGGGGCCCATGAGGCAGGGGGCGCGCCCTAGGGGGGGCGCCCTCCACCCTCGTGGCCGCCTCGTGGCTTTCTTGATGGAGGGTCCAAGTCTCCTGGATCTTATCTGATGAGAAAATCACGTTTCCAAAGGTTTCATTCCGTTGGGACTCCGTTTGATATTCTGTTTCTCCAAAACACTGAAATAGGCAAAAACAGCAATTCTGGGTTGGGCCTCCGGTTAATAGGTTAGTCCCAAATATAATACAAAAGTGGAAAATAAAGCCCAATATAGTCCAAAACAGTAGATAATATAGCATGGAGCAATAAAAAATTATAGATACGTTGGAGACGTATCAAGCATCCCCAAGCTTAATTCCTGCTCGTCCTCGAGTAGGTAAATGATAAAACGAGAATTTTTGATGCGGAGTCCTACTTCGCATAATTTTAATGTAATTCTTCTTAATTGTGGTATGAATATTCAGATCCGAAAGATTCAAGAGAAAAGTTCATATTGACATAAAAATGATAATACTTCAAGCATACTAACTAAGAAATTATGTCTTCTCAAAATAACATGGCCAAAGAAAGTTCATCCCTACAAAATCATATAGTTTAGTCATGTTTCATTTTCATCACACAAGAATGCTCTCATCATGCACAACCCCGATGAAAAGCCAAGCAATTGTTTCATACTTTAGTAATCTCAAACCTATAAACTTTCACGCAATATATCAGCGCGAGCCATGGACATAGCACTATGTGTGGAATAGAATATAATGAGGGGGGTTATGTGGACAAGACAAAAAAGGAGAAAGTCTCACATCAACGAGGCTAATCAATGGGCTATGGAGATGCCCACCGATTTATGTTAATGCAAGGAGTAGGGATTGCCATGAAACAGATGCACTAGAGCTATAAATGTATGAAAGCTCAACAAAAGAAACTAGTGGGTGTGCATCCAACTTGCTTGCTCACGAAGACCTAGGGCACTTGAGGAGGCCCATTGTTGGAATATACAACCCAAGTTCTATAATGAAAAATTCCCACTAGTGTATGAAAGTGATAACATGAGAGACTCTCTACTATGAAGATCATGGTGCTACTTTGAAGCACAAGTGTGGTAAAAGGATAGTAACATTGTCCCTTCTCTCTTTTTCTCTCATTTTTTGGGCCTTTTTTATGGCCTTTCTCTTTTCTTGGGCCTTCTCTCTTTTTTATGGACTTTCTCTTTTATTTATTTATTCCTCACTTGGGACAATGCTCTAATAATGATGATCATCACACTTCTATTTATTTACAACTCAATGATTACAACTCGATACTAGAACAAAGATGACTCTATAAGAATGCCTCCAGCAGTGTACCGGGATATGAAATGAACCAAGAGTGACATGTATGAAAGAATTATGAATGGTGGTTTGCCACAAATACTATGTCAACTACATGATCATGCTAAGCAATATGACAATGATGAATGTGTCATGATGAACGGAATGATGGAAAATTGCATGGCAATATTATCTCGGAATGGTTATGGAAATGCCATAATAGGTAGGTATGGTGGCTGTTTTGAGGAAGATATAAGGAGGTTTATGTGTGAAAGAGTGTATCATCACGGGGTTTGGATGCACCGGCGAAGTTTGCGCCAACTCTCAATGTGAGAAAGGGCAATGCACGGTACCGAAGAGGCTAGCAAGGATGGAAGGGTGAGAGTGCGTATAATCCATGGACTCAACATTAGTCATAAAGAACTCACATACTTATTGCAAAAATCTACAAGTCATCAAAAACCTAGGTACTACGCGCATGCTCCTAGGGGGATAGATTGGTAGGAAAAGACCATCGCTCGTCCCCGACCGCCACTCGTAAGGAAGACAATCAAATAACACCTCATGTTTGAAATTTGTTGCATAACATTTACCATACGTGCATGCTACGAGACTTGCAAACTTCAACACAAGTATTTCTCAATTTCACAACTACTCAACTAGCATGACTTTGATATTATTACCTCCATATCTCAAAACAATCATCAAGCATCAAACTTTTCTGAGTATTCAACACACTCATAAGAAAGTTTTATTATTAATCTTGCATACCAAGCATATTAGGATTTTAAGAAAATTACCATGCTATTAAGACTCTCAAAATAATCTAAGTGAAGCATGAGAGATCAATAGTTTCTATAAAACAAGTCCACCACCGTGCTCTAAAAGATATAAGTGAAGCACTAGAGCAAAACTATAAAGCTCCAAAGATATAAGTGAAGCACATAGAGTATTCTATCATATTCCAAATCATGTATGGCTCTCTCAAAAGGTGTGTACAGCAAGGATGATTGTGGTAGACTAACAAGCAAAGACTCAAATCATAAAAGACGCTCCAAGCAAAACACATATCATGTGGTGAATAAAAATATAGCTCCAAGTAAAGTTACCGATAAAAGTAGACGAAAGAGGGGATTTCCTTCCAGGGCATCCCCAATCTTAGGCTCTTGCCACTCCTTGTTCCATAATGCATCAAATCTTTACCCAAAACTTGAAAACTTCACAACACAAAACTTAAAGTAGAAAATCTCGCGAGCTTCGTTAGCGAAAGAAAACAAAAGGCCACTTCAAGGTACTGTAATGAACTCATTCTTTATTTACATTGGTGTTAAACCTACTGTATTCCAACTTCTCTATGGTTCATAAACTATTTTACTAGCCATAGATTCATCAAAATAAGCAAACAACACACGAAAAACAGAATCTGTCAAAAACAGAACAGTCTGTAGTAATCTGTAGCTAGCGCAATATATGGAACCCCCAAAATTCTAAAATAAATTGATGGACACGAGGAATTTATCTATTAATCGTCTGAAAAAAAGAATTAACTAAATAGCACTTTCCAAATAAAAATGACAGCAGTTCTCGTGAGCGCTAAAGTTTCTGTTTTTTACAGCAAGTTCACCAAGACTTTCCCCAAGTCTTCCCAACGGTTCTACTTGGCACAAAAACTAATTAAACACAAAAAACACAACCAAAACAGAGGCTAGATAAATTATTTATTACTAAACAGCAGCAAAAATCAAGGAAGAAAAATAAAATTGGGTTGCCTCCCAACAAGCGCTATCGTTTAACGCCCCTAGCTAGGCATAACAAGCAAGGATAGATCTAGGTATTGCCATCTTTGGTAGGAAATTCTTCAATGAGGCATCTATCCCTCATGAATTTATTTCTTTATAGTGATTATCAAAGTCTTAGGCACAAGATCTAAAATTTCATTTGTAGCAATTGGTTCCATTATGATAGAAAAAAGATTGGGATGAATACTTATAAATTTAAGTTCTGCAGTTTCCTTACTAGATGATTCACACTTATTTTTAGGAACATACATAAGCTTGGCAATTTTAGTAGGAGGACTTGGAGTATTCTTTATAGAAGAAAAAGCGGTTCCCAAGTTTGTAATGATACCCTCAAGTTTATTGATTCTAGTGGAATCAAGATTTATTTTCTCATTAACTATGGGTTCCTTTTCCTTAATATTTTTCAAAATCATTCCTACCCTAGATCCATATTGGGTAATTTGATTGTGGATCTTTTTATCTAGATTTTCAATTAATTCAATGGTAGCAACTTTATTTTCAATAATTTCAAGTCTTTGCATGACATGCTACAAAGTTTACATAGTTCCATTAACCAAAAGGGGTGGTGAGCCAAATAAATCTAACATAGCATTATAAGAATCAAAAGTATGGCTACCCAAGAAATTCCCTCTGGTAATGGTATCAAGGGTATATCTATACCAAGGACTAGCACCTACATAAAAATTGCGGAGAAGAACTGAAGTAGATTGCTTCCTGGTAGATCTATTTTGAGCATTGCAAATTCTATACCAAGCATATTTTAGATTTTCTCCCTCCCTTTGTTTAAAATTTAGAACTTCATTCTCGGGAGACAACGGAGAAGATATGAGACTAGCCATAATGACAAGCAAACAAACTAACACAAAAGCAAACAAAAAGCAAACAGGTAAAAAGAGGCAAATAGAGAGGGAGGATAGAGAGGGAGAGGGCGAATAAAACGGCAAGGGTGAAATGGGGTAGAGGAAAACGAGAGGCAAATGGCAAATAATGTAATGCGGGAGGTAGGGATTGTGATGGGTACTTGGTATGTTGACTTTTGCGCAGACTCCCCGGCAACGGCGCCAGACATCCTTCTTGCTACCTCTTGAGCACTGCGTTGGATTTCCCCGAAGAGGAGAGGATGATGCAACAAAGTAGCATAAGTATTTTCCGCAGTTTTTTAGAACCAAGGTATCAATCCAGTAGGAGGCTACGCGCGAGTCCCTCGTACCTACACAAAAACAATAGCTCAATGCAACCAACGCGCTTAGGGGTTGTCAATCCCTTCACGGTCACTTACGAAAGTGAGATTTGATAGAGATGATAAATAATATTTTTGGTATTTTTAGTATAGAGATGCAAAGTAAAAAGTAAAAGCAAAGTAAAAGCAAAGCAATAATAAAGTGATGGAGATTGATATGATGAGAAAGAGACCTGGGGGCCATAGGTTTCACTAGTGGCTTCTCTCAAGAGCATAAGTATTCTATGGTGGGTGAACAAATTACTGTTGAGCAATTGACAGAATTGAGCATAGTTATGAGAATATCTAGGTATGATCATGTATATAGGCATCACGTCTGAGACAAGTAGACCGACTCCTGCCTGCATCTACTACTATTACTCCACTCATCGACCCCTATCCAGCATGCATCTAGAGTATTAAGTTAAAAACAGTGTAACGCCTTAAGCAAGATGACATGATGTAGAGGGATAGTTTCATGCAATATGATAAAAACCCCATCTTGTTATCCTCGACGGCAACAATACAATACGTGCCTTGCTACCCCTTCTATCACTGGGAAAGGACACACCAAGATCGAACCTAAAGCTAAGCACTTCTCCCATGGCAAGAAAAACCAATCTAGTAGGCCAAACCAAACTGATAATTCGAAGAGACTTGCAAAGATAATCAATCATACATAAAAGAATTCAGAGAAGATTCAAATATTATTCACAGATAGACTTTATCATAAACCCACAATTCATCAGTCTCAACAAACACACCGCAAAAAGAAGATTACATCGAATAAATCTCCACGAGAGATGGGGAGAACATTGTATTGAGATCCAAACAGAGAGAAGAAGCCATCTAGCTACTAACTATGGACCCGTAGGTCTGAATTAAACTACTCACACTTCATCGGAGGGGTTTGGATGATGATGTAGAAGCCCTTCGTGATCGATGCCCCCTCTAGTGGAGCTCCGGAACAGGCCCCAAGATGGGATCTTGTGGATACAGAAAGTTGTGGCGGTGGAATTAGGTTTTTGCCTCCGTCTCCGATCATTTGGGGATACGTAGGTATATATAGGTGGAAGAAGTACGTCGGTGGAGCTTCGAGGGGCCCACGAGGCAGGTGGCGCGCCCTAGGGGGGGCGTGCCCTCCACCCTCGTGGTCGCCTTGTGGCTTTCTTGACGGAGGGTCCAAGTCTCCTGGATCTTATCTGATGAGAAAATCACGTTTCCGAAGGTTTCATTCCGTTTGGACTCTGTTTGATATTTTGTTTCTCCAGAACACTGAAATAGGCAAAAAAACAGCAATTCTGGGCTGGGCCTCCGGTTAATAGGTTAGTCCCAAAAATAATATAAAAGTGGAAAATAAATCCCAATATAGTCCAAAACAGTAGATAATATAGCATGGAGAAATCAAAAATTATAGATACATTGGAGACATATCACTAAGCAGCAAGTTGCCGGGTGCCGCACTGAAGCGCCCAACCGGCGAAACGACGACCCGCCTCCTCGCCGAGATAAAGGCGCGATGTCCCGGACGCCGACTGGTGGCGTACGTGATAGAAAAACAAGGAGCCGGCCGCTAGCCGCAGCCGGACTCACATCACCATCGAGCGCGACCAAGACGGCAGCCCGAGAGCAGTGCGGTGGCGAGGCGACTGTCGGCCTCCTCCTCCCCGGAGGGAGCGGCGCATTTCCCCACCGCCTGTCAATCACCCATCACTCGGCGACCGCCTTGGCCGCCGAGAAGGAATCAGAGAAAATGATGCCTGCCATCGGATTGATCGCCTCAATCGATCCTTGGAGCTAGAAGAAGAAGATGAGCTGGGTCCGCCTTGTTTTGGCCCCCGCATCCAAGATGAGCCATTCCCCAAAGGGTTCACTCTCCCGAGAGATACACCCAAATACACCGGCTCCATGCAGCCGGAGGACTGGCTGGTCGACTACTCCATAGCCATCAGCATCGCCAATGGCAACAAGCACGTCACCATGAAGTACGTTCCACTCATGCTCCAGGGCACAGCTCGGACATGGCTGAACAGCCTGAAGCCCCGCAGCATCAACAACTGGGTTGATTTGACTAAAGCATTCATTTGCAACTTCACCAGCATGTACAAGCGGCCGCCCAAGCCTCGCGAGCTCTCCTTGTGCGTCCAAGGCCCCAACGAGTCGACTCGCGACTATCTCACGTGCTGGGCCGAGCTGCGCAACTATTGCGAGGGCGTGTACAAGGTGCAGGCCATCAAGTACTTCACTGCCGGGTGCCGAGAGGGAACCCTCCTCAAGCACAAGCTTCTCTGTAACGAGCCAGTGAACCTCGACGAACTGCTAATCATAGCAGACAAGTACGCCACGGCCGACTCCTCCATGAAGGTGGAGATTCAAGTCAATGTGTCAGGCAAGGTGGCCCCTCTACCTCCTCGGACCCCGGCTGGTGAGGCCAGTCGGCGACAACAATCAAACGACAACAAGCACAAGGCCATGCAGCCGGTTTCCATGAGTCGGCAGGTGGCAACAGTCGAAGATCAGCAGCTAGAAGGGTAGCCTCCTCCCAAATGCCAGAAGGGCGGCAAGCCCAACTGGCTGCCCGCCTTGTCGTACGAGCAGACTCTCGATGCACCCTGCAAGTTCCACAGCAGTGCGAAGCCATCCAACCACACCACTCGGAAGTGCCACTGGCTCACCAAGATCGCGAAGGGTGACAGACTCCAGCCCCCTCCGCCGACCGGCCCGCCGCCTCCTCCTCCACACCAGCCGGCGGCTCGGCCGGTCGGTGCCATACAAGATGATTATCCTCAAGAGCATGGAGCTTATGTCGTGTTCACCAGCATGGCCGAGGACAGGCGCAACAGACGGTAGCAGCAACAAGAAGTAAATGCAGTAGCAACAGAGACCCCCGAGTTCATGCATTGGTCTGAGAAGCCCATCAGCTGGAGCAGAGCCGACCACCCAGAGGTGATGCCCAATCCCGGCTCTTATGCTCTGGTGTTGGATGCCACGTTTTCCATGGAGAGGCGAGTTGCTCACTTCTCCCGAGTTCTGATAGATGGTGGTAGTGGCACCAGCATCAACATTCTGTACAAAGATACCGTGGAGAAGTTGGGAATCAAGCAGAGACATCTTCAGCCTAGCCGGACTATTTTCCATGGTATAGTTCCTGGCCTTTCCTGCTCACCAATCGGCAAGACTCAGATAGATGTCCTCTTCGGGGACAAAAATCATTTCTGCTGAGAGCCAGTCTGGTTTGAGGTGGTGGACCTTGAGAGCCCTTATCATGCATTACTTGGCCGGCCTGCCCTGGCAAAGTTCATGGCAGTCCCCCACTATGCTTACATGAAGATGAAGATGCCGAGCTCCAAGGGAATCCTGACCATAGTAGGGGACTACAAGAAGTCCTCCGCCTGTGCAGCAGAGAGAAGCCGATTAGCCGAATCCCCCATGATCGCGGCTGAGAAGCGGCTCCTTGACCGGGTTGTGACGATGGCCGACAAGCAGCCGGAAATGTCACCTGACCCCAAGGAGTCGGAAGTTGAGGGCTCGTTCAAGCCGGCGAAGGAGACAAAGAAGATACCTTGGACCCGGAGCACCCGGAGAGGCACGCTGTCATAGGAGCAAACCTTGACAGCAAATAGGAATGCGAGCTCATCGATTTCCTCCGTGAGAATCGGGACATCTTTGCATGGTCTCCAAAGGACATGTTGGGTGTTCCGACAGTATTCGCCGAGCACGAGCTACACGTCCGGTCCGAGCCAGTTAGGCAGCCCTTGCTCCACCTGTCAGAGTAGAAGAGAAGAGTTGTTGGAGAAGAGATAGCCCGACTTCTAGCAGCCGGCTTCATCATGGAGGTATTCTTTCCAGAGTGGTTAGCCAACCCGGTCCTAGTGCTGAAGAAGAACAAGCAGTGGCGCATGTGTATCGATTATACCAGCCTCAACAAAGCATGCCCCAAGGACCCATTTGCTCTACCAAGAATCGACCAAGTGAATGACTCCACAACCGGATGCGATCTATTGAGCTTTTTGGATGTATACTCAGGGTATCATCAGATCAAGCTGAACCCGGCTGACAGGCTGAAGACCGCCTTCATCATGCCATTCGAAGCCTTCTGTTACCTGACCATGACGTTCGGCTTGAGAAATGCCAGCGCCACATTTTAGCGTTGCATGCAGAAGTGTCTCCTCAAGCAACTCGGCAGAAACACATGCGTCTATGTGGATGATGTGGTGATGAAGACGGAAAAGGGGGGAAACTGCTAGAAGACCTCAAGGAGACCTTTGAGAACTTGCGCTGATTTCAGATCAAGCTCAACCCGGAGAAATGCGTCTTTGGAGTGCCAGCCAGCTAGCTTCTTGGTTTTTGGGTCTCAGACCGCGGCATAGAGTGCAACCCTGTGAAGATCAAGGCCATCAAGAGGATGGAAGTGCCCACCCGACAGCTGGACGTGCAAAAATTTACCGGCTGCTAGGCATCCACCAACCGTTTCATCAGTTGGCTGGGCGAGAAGGCTCTTCCCCTGTATTAGCCCATGAAGAAGACCACTTTTTTTGAATGGAATGACAAGGCGGATGAAGCTTTTCTCTAGCTCAAGAAGATGTTGACCACTCCGCCTGTCTTGGCGGCCCCGACTCCTAAGGAGCCCATGCTCCTCTACATCGCCGCCACCAGCCGGGTGGTCAGCACAGTCATAGTAGTGGAACCCAAGGAAGAGGGCAGAGCTCTACCAGTCCAGAGGCTGGTGTATTACCTGAGTGAAGTACTATCCGCCTCCAAGCAGAACTACCCCCACTACCAGAAGATGTGCTATGGCGTGCACTTTGCTGCCAAGAAACTGAAGCCATACTTCCAAGAGCACCCCACCACTGTGGTCTGCACAGCTCCACTTGCCGAGATCATTGGAAGCAGAGATGCCACAGGCCGAGTGGCCAAATGGGCCATAGATTTGGCCCCCTACACCATCTACTACTAGCCTCGCACTGCCATCAAGTCACAAGCACTGGCCGACTTCCTCGTCGACTGGGCCGAGATCCAGTACCTACCGCCAGTGCCAGATTCCACTCATTGGCGAATGCACTTTGATGGTTCCGAGATGCGCACCGGTTTGGGAGCCGGCATCATCCTCACCTCTCCCAAAGGCGACAAGCTCAGATATGTGCTGCAAATTCACTTTGCCGCCTCCAACAACGTTGCTGAATACGAAGCACTCATTCACGGGCTCCGGCTTGCCAAGGAACTCGGCATTCACCGGATCCTGTGTTATGGAGATTCCGACCTGGTGGTCCAGCAGTCGTCTGGTGACTGGGACGCCAAGGATGCAAACATGGCAAGCTACTGCTTCTTCATCTAGCAACTCAGCGATACTTCGAAGGGTGTGAATTCCTCCATGTGCCAAGAAATGACAATGAGCAAGCGAACGCCTTGGCACAAATCGGCTCCACCCTGTCGGCATTCTGGGAACGAGGATCCCCAGACTTTCCTGCCTGCGGCCTGCGGCGTGGCTCAAAAGGGGGCCCAGCGCGGCCCATCTTCACCAACACAAACCCAAGACCCTCGCGAGGGGCCAAGCCTCGCGGGGCGGACGACGTGGAGCTTCCTCAGGCACGGCCTCGTCAGGCTGGCTCATGAGGAGGCGGAGAGATCAAGGCGGGGTACCTCACAAGGTGCCCGTGACGCAAGCCATGACGACCGAGGGCGCCAGGCGGGTGCCAGCCAGCGCAGTATCCTCCTTTCCTCTTTGGTGCAAAGGGGGCAAGTGCAACCGCGTAGTATCGAGGCATCAGGCAAAGGTTGCCATTTCGGTGCAACGAGACCAAGACCAGGAGGACTACGAGACGGAGGTCACCGTGGAGCCCAAGACGGCGTCATCACCAGAGCTTTGCGCAGGCGAAGACTACTTTTGTCAGGATAGCTAGTACTAGCTGTTCCCCTTCAAATTAGCCCGCCATTGTTAGCTCCCTTCCCGCTCGACATTTGGGAAGAGGACCAGGGCCCCTATAAATAGGACCGGCCACCCACTAGACAGGGGAGAGAGGACCGAGGGCAAAAAGAAAGAAAGAGAGAGAGAGAGAGAGAGAGAGAGAGAGAGAGAGAGAGAGAGAGGTGACTGAGCTCCTCCCAGCAGTTCGTCGCCCCAGCCAAGAGCAGACCCTCGCGAGGCTATTCTTCCTTGTATTGTTCATCATCATCAGCCCAAGAGGCAATCCACCACACACTAGAGTAGGGTATTACACCACAACGGTGGCCCGAACCAGTATAAACCCTGTGTCTCTTGTGTTGTTCTTTCCTTAGTTTAGATCCTAGCAAGGCGGAGGGGTGCAGGTAGGTAGGAGACGAAAGCTCGGTGCGCACCCCAGTGCTCGAACCTCAAGGGTCTACCAGAACCCTAAATCCGACATTTGGCGCACCAGGTAGGGGTGCGCCGGGATTCGTCTTCCACCACCCCGTTCTCCTCCGACCATCACGCCCATGTCTGACGCTCGTCGGGCCCGCGCCGAGCGCCGGGCCGCGCTCACTTCCCGCGTCGCCCAGACGGCCCCTATCGACGGGCTCCCTCACCGTTCCCCGTCACCTGCCGTCAACGCCGCCACCGGCCCGGCAGGGGACGAGCGGCAAGCATCGTCCCAACATCCGTCCGTGCGGCAAGACGGCCGCACCGCAACTCCCTCGCTCACCCCAGCTGGTTCTTCGTCCCGCGCGCTCCGCGCGCCCATGGAGGCTCGAGCTGCACTCATCACGGCGAACGAGCTCCTGCGCTACCGCCCCGTCGACGACGTCTACGAAGAATGGCTTGACCGCGTCGCCGAGCTCGTCCGCGCCGCAGGGGGCTCTCCTGCGCCGTCCGTTCCGCTGCACCGCACCCCGCGCCGCGTGGGCAATGAAGCTCCGGTGGCGCCCCGACCGCCTCCTCCTCAGGAAGGCGCCATGGATCCAAGGAGCGTGGCCCCTGGGCGGAACCCGCTCTGGCAGGCGCCAGCGCAGCAAGAGCAGAGCTATCAAGAAGTCCCTCATCTGCAAGAAGCTGCCCGGGCGCTCCCTGCTCTAGCACGTCGCGACCATGCTCCTGCTCCCGCGCGTCAAGACCCCGCGCTGCACCCAGCTGCAGCGTGTGGGGACATGCAAGACCAAGCTCCCCGTCATCCAAGGCCTCCCGTGGCCACAGCAGGCTACCGCGCCTTCACCGCCGAGCTATGCAGCGTTGTGTGTCCCGGCAAGTTCAAGCCAGACTTGCCTCCTCGCTACGACGACACGGCTGACCCTACGGAGTTCCTCCAGCTCTACGAGCTGGGCATCGAAGCTGCCAACGGAGATGAGAAGGTCATGGCGAGCTGGTTCCCCATGGCACTCAAGGACGGGGCCCGCACCTGGCTCCTGAACCTGGCTCCAGGCACAATCTCCTCCTGGGACGAGATGCGCACCCGCTTGATCGCCAACTTCCAAGGCACTCGAGACCGGCCACCCGCCGTAAGCGACATGCGCCACATCAAGCAATAGCCCGGGGAGACCCTGCAGAAGTACATCCAGCGCTTCAACAATGCGCGCCTCATGATTCCCAAGGTGACCGAGGAGGCCATCTTCTCGGCCTTCTCCGACGGCATGCGCGACGTCAAGATGAAGGAGGAGCTGGCGATGCATGAAGACCTGTGCACATCCTTGGAGCTGTTCAACCTGGCAACCAAGTGCGGCAGGGCCGAGGAAGGGCGTCTCTCCCTCCTCGAGCTGCCTGCCGCAGACCCAGAAGAGAAGAAGCCCAAGACCAAGGATGTGAAGCGCAAGGGGGCTACCGTGCTCGCGGCAGAACCAGACACCAAGCGAGGCAGAGATCAGCCCGAACCTTCGAAGGGCGGCCGGTACTGTGTGTACCACGACCTCCACACCCACAACACCAGCGAATATCAAGAGCTCTGAGCCGTGCAAGAAGAAAGGATCGGCCGTCGCCCTGACCGCAGTGACCGGGGCTACGGCCGAGGAGGAGGAAGGAACACAGGACGATGGGAAGACCATGGCCCACGCCAAGGGTGGCGCGACCAACCTCGCGAGGATCGCTGGCAAGACCCGCCTCGCGAGGGGGACTGGAGGGATCAGCCTCGCGAGGATCGCCCGCAAGGCAACGCAGGCCTCCCACCGCTGCCGCCGCAGCCAAGAAGAAACGAAGACCGCCACCAGGACGAGGGGGCTGGGGGCTTCCAGGAGCCGCGTGCGATCACCTGCATCTTGGGCGGGGCACAAGCCCCAGCCTCTCAGCGCATCTTCAAGCAGTTCACCCACGAAGTGAACGCAGCCCTCCCCAGGCTCGAAGCCACGCACCCTCTCAGGTGGTCGGCGTGCGCCATCATGTTCAGCTCGGCAGATCAGCTCAAGTGTGCGGCTACAGCCGGAGTCCTCCCGATGCTTTGTTCCCCAATCATCAGCAACATGGTGGTCACCAAGACCCTCATCGATGGCGGGGCAGGGCTCAACGTCCTGTTCGTAGAAACATTCAACAACCTCCAAGTGCCCTACAGCCAGCTTCAGCCAACCAAGCCTTTCTCCGGTATCACCGACGGCTCCACGGTCCCGATTGGGCAGGTCCGCCTCCCTGTCACCTTCGGGGCACGTGACAACTACCGCACCGAGCTCATCGACTTCGACGTCGCTCACATTCGCCTGCCGTACAACGCCATCCTTGGTACCCAGCGCTGGCCAAGTTCATGGCCGTAACTCACCACGGCTACAACGTCCTCAAGATGCCAGGAAGTGGCGGAGTCATCACGGTGCCTTGTGAAGAGAAGGACGCGGTGTGTTCCCTGGAACGAGCCTTTCAGGCCGCGTCACTGGAAGACCCGGATCGTGGAAGGAGGAGGCCTCCCGAGACCGCCCCTAAGAAGAAGATGACATCGTCTAGCCCGACCACTCAGGAGGCAGGCCCCTCTGGGCCCGCGCCTGCCTAGGGGGAACCTCCTTCCATCGCATAGGAAAGCGTGCCCAGCGCCCTCCTTAGGCAGGGCTCGGGGCCTCTCCCCTGGAGGGCCACCAACCTAGCTAGGGTCACGAGGGAGGCGCTTGGGCACCACATGGAGGCGTGTTTCGAAGCATGTTTCCCTCAAGAAGGAGCAAGGCAAGGAGATCCAGACCCTCAGGAGTTCATCAGCATGGTCATTCAGGAGCTACAAGAGTCAAGAGTCATGAAAGGCGGCCGCCGCCTACCAGTAGTGGCTCCCCATCCAAGCGAGGATGGTGGGCTGCGCGTCTGCATCGACATACCAGGGCTCAACCGAGTCGCCTCTCTGGAGCGCCTCTGGCCCCCGCGAGTGGGGCGCTGCGGAGGCCCACCCCACAGCTACATCCGTATGCCTTACGGCCTACCGAGCGCGGCTGACACATACCAGCGCCTCATGAGGGGCATCACGGAGGCACGAGAGGCCAGGCATTCCGCTGGCCTGGCAGGGATGGAGATGGCCCGCGAGGAGCCGCCAGCGCCTCCGGAGCCTCTCGAGGCCCCTGGGCCTGGGGGCTCATGAGGATCGGCTCCTGCAGCCCACCGAGCCTGCTACATCAACGCTCCTTCGTCCTCAACATCATCGGGTAACACCTTTCTAGTTTTACTTCCAGCTGGGAGCGCCCCCCAAGGCTGCATTATTCCCAGGCCGCGTGGGTCCGTCCCTACGGCGTGTATCCCTTTTTTATTCCATGTTGTTAGCTTACCTTGTTGGGGGCGCCCCTCAGGCTGCATGATCCCCAAGTCACTCAGGCCTGACCCAGTGATGTCCGCATTCCCAGCATCTATTTGAACGAATCCACTCCTTCACGGCTAATGTATTTTACCTAGTTGCCTGCTCAGCTGACGCCAACTAACAGAGCTGCTCCCAAACGGCACGACGCTTGCGCATGGGTCCGTCCTTGCAACGCCGACAAACCTGGATGGCTGAGCTCTGGCCGCGGCAGCCCCGCACAGCGTCACCTCGTCAAGCCTTCAGTGCCTCACTACCCCTTGGAAGCAACCAACGGCTGACTGTCAATTGTAATGGCAACCCCTTGTTTTTTCTATGGTGGACTTGCAGGACCTCCTGAAGGAGCTGCGTCAGGCAAGGCCCTTGCGGTGTCTCTTTCGCCCTCATCCACGCGAACCACTAGCACGTTAAAGGGGGGTGCCTGAGCATCACGACCCAGGGCTCCTACCGGCTCTCCAGCTCTCACCCTCTGGCCTTGACCACGGCATCATGACCCGGCATACCAGCGACGGCTGAGACCCGCTCGAGGGCCGGGACCAGAGGACGTAGAGAAGAAAGGGGAACAAAGGTGAGAGGGGAGAGACACGCGAGGACCTCACTGAGCAACCTCGCGCCTGCCGAAGCACGGACCCGGCGACACACCAGAGAGCGGCCCCTGATCCTCGAGATAAGTCATCACCCGGAAGCGCCAGCTACCGTGGCACCATCCCCGCACCTAATGCCATCCCGTGTTAGCGACACCACTCCCCTTTCTCAACAAACGACGGCTGCTTGGGCGCCAAAGGGGACCTCCTGAGCATTGCGACTCAGGGGCTCTTACCAGACTCCGGGTCGCTCACCTCCTGGCCTTGACCACGACATCGCGACCTGGCATACCAGCGACGGCTGAAGCCGCCTTGGGACTAGGACCTGTCGACGCAGAGCACCAAGCCCTCGTGAGGTTCGAAAGGGAGGACTGAGCTAAGACGGAATGAGCAACTCGCACAATTCTACGACAGGGGTTATATTAACAAAACAGGATCACATGCACCTTACAAGCCCCCACGGGACGCGTTTTTGATTCCTCGCAGGGAACAGATCCTAAAGGGACACAAACTACGCACGTCCCAGCAAAAGACGTCATCATCAACAGTGGGCCGTCAAGCACCGACGCCAACCCCATCCAGATCAGGGTCGGCGGCGGCCTGACGAGCCCGCCCTGCACCAGGAGCGGCACCGGCTCGGGGGCTCGTAGCTATCGTCGCTCGTCTCCGGAGTCGCGAAGAGCTCGCCGGAGTCGCTAGAACCTCCGACGCCTCCACCACCTGAGGAGCCACCAAGGGAGCGGTTGGTGGGCCCAGTCCTCGTCGCGGCAGGGTCCTGGCCACCTTCCCCGGGGCAGCACTCTAGCCGGCGCCCACTCGCATCGAAGACCTTGAAGAGCATCACCGAAGCACCGTCGTAATCCAAGTGGACCACGAAGACGCCCCTTACCCTGCAAACCCGGGCGATCTCTCTCCAGCCCCAAGTCATGTAGACCTCGCCCGGGGCAACGACCGCGACCTCTGCCTCGGTCGCGAGGGTGCTGCGGCCGGCGTGCTGCAGCCAGAGCTCCAGGGGCTCCCCCTGTGGGATGATGGAGGCGAAGAAGGGAGGAAGGCGGATCCAAGACTGAAGAGGAATGGCGACGTGAAGCACGAACTCTCGGGAGGAGCCCTCGGTGTGGGCCCCAGGGGGGACGACCCACACCTTCGTGACCCGCCGGTGTCGACGGCGGCGCCGCCCGTGGCGGTCAGCATCAGCTCCTTCAGGGCCCTCGACATGGGCGTACAATGGAAGCGGGAACCCCGGCGATGCCCGCTCGCACAAAGGCCTCAACACCACCTGAAGGGCCCCCTCGTCCGAGCCACAGGGGGCAAGCCGTTTCTTCGGCGGGAGTGGGTCTGGTTCCTCTCGGGGAGCATTTCCCTTCTCTGCCATCGAGAACCGGCGGATCGGAGCCATCGCAGCAAGACGGAGCAAGGATCGGGAAGAAGGAGAAGCAAGGAGGGATGGACTGGAAGGGCGCGCGCTGTTCCGTACTTATGGCCGGCGGAGGCCAACCGCCTACCTCCACGATCGCAGGTAATCATGACCCACTTTGCATGTAGGGACTTGTCCAATCCATGCAGTTGCCAAGGCGCCATGGGGAAGTGGAGGCGCCCACGTCCAATCAACCGCCACGCGGCGCCCAAGGCCGCAGACTGTTAGGGCCCGCGGCGCTTCGCTCTTGCCCTTCCGCCTCCCTGCACGGCCAAGTCCGAGTGCGCCTTGGTCCCGGGGGCTACTGTCGGTGTTCTGGGAACGGGGGTCCCCAAACTTGCCTGCCTGCGGCCTGCGGTGTGGCTCAAAAGGGGGCCCAACGCGGCCCATCTTCACCAACACAAACCCAAGACCCTCGCGAGGGGCCAAGCCTCGCAGGGCGGACGACGCGGAGCTTCCTCAGGCACGGCCTTGTCAGGCTAGCTCACGAGGAGGCGGAGAGATCAAGGCGGGGTACCTCACGAGGTGCCCGTGACGCAAGCCATGACGACCGAGGGCGCCAGGCGGGTGCCAGCCCGCGCAGTGTCCTCCTTTCCTCTTTGGTGCAAAGGGGGCAAGCGCAGCCGCGGAGTACCGAGGCATCAGGCAAAGGTTGCCATTTCGATGCAACAAGACCAAGACCAGGAGGACTACGAGATGGCGGTCACCGTGGAGCCCAAGACGGCGTCATCACCAGAGCTTTGCGCAGGCGAAGACTACTTTTGTCAGGATAGCTAGTACTAGCTGTCCCCCTTCAAATTAGCCCGCCATTGTTGGCTCCCTTCCCGCTCAATATTTGGGAAGAGGACCAGGGCCCCTATAAATAGGACCGGCCACCCGCTAGACAGGGGAGAGAGGACCGAGGGAAAAAAGAAAGAGAGAGAGAGAGAGAGAGAGAGAGAGAGAGAGAGAAGGGCGACTAAGCTCCTCCCAGCAGTTCATCGCCCCAGCCAAGAACAGACCCTCGCGAGGCTGTTCTTCCTTGTATTGTTCATCATCATCAGCCCAAGAGGCAATCCACCACACACTGGAGTAGGGTATTACACCACAACGGTGGCCCGAACCAGTATAAACCTTGTGTCTCTTGTGTTGTTCTTTCCTTAGTTTAGATCCTAGCAAGGCGGAGGGGTGCAGGTAGGTAGGAGACGAAAGCTCCACGCGCACTCCAGTGTTCGAACCTCAAGGGTCTGCCGGAACCCGAAATCCGACACACCCGGCAAGCAATACCAGCCGGCGTCGCCCTTCAACGCCTCCTCAAGACGTCTGTCAATCCATCACTAGAGTTGGATTCCATCTTTGTGCCGGCTCCTCCTGAAGCAGCCGGATCCAACTTTAGGACCCCAGCAGCCGGCATGGAGAATTTGGCACGCGACCATGGGACTGTAGCAGTCGGCCTGGGGACTTCATCGACTCAGCAAGCGGTAGCCGACTCCAACCCACCACCTCCCGGCCCAACCGCCTTCGTGCAAGTAGCAGTCCTAGCAGCCGAAGAAATTGCAGCACCTTCATGGGCCCATCCCATCCTCAACTTTTTTGTGAACAAAGAGCTGCCGACTGATGAGATCTCGGCCCGGCAAGTGCAACGCCGAGCAGCAGCGTACACCATAGTCAACAGAGAGCTTGTGAGGCGCTGTGCCACTGGTGTCTATCAGCGCTGCATAGAGCTGGAGCAAGGGCAAGCAATCCTCAAAGATATCCATCAAGGCGGGTGTGGTCACCAAGAAGCTTCAAGAGTACTCGTGGTCAAAGCTTTCCGCCACGGTTTTTTTTGGCCAACTACTCTAGAAGACGCCAAGGACTTGGTCCGGAAATGCAAAGGGTGCCAGAAGTTTCGTTCCAAGCCACATCAGCCGGTTTCTGCAGTCAAGACTATTCCCATTACCTGGCCCATTAGCGTCTGGGGCCTGTACATGGTGGGACTGTCGGCATTTTGGGAACGGGGGTCCCCAGACTTGCCTGCCCGCGGCCCGCGGCGTGGCTAAGTCAGCAGGCCGTACGGCCCATCTTCATCAACAAGGCATCAAAGACCCTCGCGAGGGGCCAAGCCTCGTGAGGCGAACAACACAAGCCCTCCTTTGGAGTGGCCTAGTCGGGCAGGCCCACGAGGGGCAGAGATAACAAGGCAAGGCAAACCTCACAAGGCTCTCGTGACGTGAGCCATGACGATCGACACCAGGCGGGCGCCAGCGCACGCAGCGTCCTTGTTTCCTCTTTGGTTCTAAGGAGGCCAGTACAGGCGAGGAGTACCGAGGCATTAGGCAAAGGTTGCCATATTGGTGTAACAAGACCAAGACCAGAAGGACAGCAAGACGGAGGTCATTGTGGAGCCCAAGACGGCATCACCACCAGAGCCTTTCGCAGGCGGAGACCACCTTTTCAGGATAGCTTGTACTAGCTGTCCCCTTCAAAATTGCCCGCCGTTGTTGGCTCCCTTCCCGCTCAATATTTGGGAAGAGGACCAGGGCCTCTATAAATAGGACTAGCCACCACCATAGGAAGGGGGAGCCTGAAGATCATCCCCACACACACAAGTTATCCAAGCACGAGAACAACTCACTCTCAGGAGGCTGTTCTTCCCATTGTTTTGTTCATCATCAACCCAAGAGGCAATCCACCACCACCACACTAGAGTAGGGTATTACACTACAACGGTGTCCCGAACCAGTATAAATCTTATGTCTTTCTGTGTTGCGAGTTCGTTGAGTTCATCCGTGAGATCTTAGCGAGCTAGGGCGTAGATCGGTGGGAGGAAAAGACTTCGCGCGCACCCCAGTGTTCGAACCTTAAGGGTTTGCCGGAACCCCACATCCGATATTCGGCGCGCCAGGTAGGGGTGCGCCGGAGCTTCTTCTTCGCCAATCGACTTGCAGACGCTCCACGGCCATGATGTCTGACGACCCAAGAGATGACTCCGACCACTAGGCAGCCTGGCCAGCCCGGTCGGCGCTGCCCGCCTATGAGGACCTCAACCCATGCTCCAGGCGGCACGAGCACCATCCAATCCTACGGGGCGCGGCCAGCGCGGCCAGGCGTCATCTACCCTCACTCCGCGGCAAGTGCGAGTCGCTGCCAGAGCCGCAAGCCACGCAGCCGCGACGGCGCCGCACTCACGACGAGAACAGACAAACACGCGGGCTGCACTCACCGTGGCAAGGGAGCTGTTGCGGTGCCGACTGATGGAAAGCGGCCAGGTCGCGCTGCTGGAACGCGTTGGTGAGCTGCTGGACGCAGCGGCCTTGGGAGCCCAACGCTTTTGCCATCAGTTCCTTCCTCAGGCCACTGCGGGGATTCACGGCGGACCATGCCGCCACCATGCACCGTCAGGTTTGCCAGGGGGTTCGTTAACACCAGCATGGCAGGCGGCACAGGGGGCTCTGTCGCCCCCATACCGCCCGCAACAAGCATGAGCACAAGCGTCCCCTTCCATGGCCCAAGTGGGACACCGCGCTATCACCCCCAGGACGTCACGCTGGGCCGGGCGACATGGAGTGTGGGGCATCACGGCGAGGTGTTCGGGGTAACAGCCACGGAAGTCTACGTGCCTCGCATGACGGACCAGGAGTACACACCAAAGGATGACCCCGGCTCGTTCGTTGAAGAAGATTGGGAAGAAGGGGCGTCAGGAGTCGAAGCCTTCCAAGAGCTGCCGGGGAACCACCATGACCGCGTGTGCGACGACCGCTATAGGGTACCCCTAATCCCTCAGGAGCAAGCTTACGCTAACCATGAGTCACAGGAGGAACAGATTGCCGCAACTGCCGGCGGCCCCAGCTCGACGGCCTTCCTGACGGTGGGAGGATCGCGCTGGGGGCAGCAGGAGAGGGGTCGGGAGCCAGGCCCCTCCCCAAAGCGTGCAAGGCGAGGGGATACCCGGAGGTAGGCGCTCTTCCAGGGAGGCTTCGACGACCCTTCCCCCGGTAGAGGACCTGTGGTCGCCGAGGGAACCGCTGGCGTCCCCTTTCCATCTTTTATATCGTCCTGGTGACCGGTCGGCACAGAGGAGGTCAAGGGCGGTGCAAGGCGGGGCCCTCGTCTGGCGATATGAAGCAAGGCCGGTTCCTGTGAAGAAGGCCCGATGCCTGTGAAGCTCGCCGCCCGTGACACTCTCACATAATAATGAGTTGGGGCTGTACACGGCCCGGAGTCTTAGGAGCACCGGCCTCAGGCCCTGGGGCTCCCTCCCACGCCTAGTGGCAGCACTTAGCTCCGCGCTGGTGAGAAGACTTGAAGACTGGAAGACTAGACTAGGTGTCGGACGCGGCCTTTTGCTTTGGATCTCTCTTTCTGTGGTTTTGCTTTCTGGATCCGGCTTTAAGTTGAAGCCGAATTTTTATCGATGCGCGCGGGGGGTGCCTTTTCTCGTTCGAGCCATTTATTGCCTTCTAAATCTCACTTGGTTTGGGACTCAAGTCCATCGCCTTTCCCTCGCGACTCCTCACGAGCGGGACCACATGAAGCGCACGCTCGTCAAGCATGCGCCAGCACTGTCACTGGTGCTCACCTCTTGTGGGGCCCCCTCAGACGGGGCAATCAGCTTCGCAGGATTCTCATAAACTCATCGCTGCATGACCCAGCCCGAAGCTGACACTGACTAAGGTAAACCACAACGGAAAACTCACCCCCGGCTCCACGAGTTCCCATAGGAAAGTAAAAACTACAATTTTCTTACATGAGGGGCTCCCCCTCTCAAAATGCTCTTACGAGTCTTCCAAGGGCCACGCCCGAGTTTTGCGTGCAGGATGAAATGACAGGCCACGAGATCAGCCAGAAATATCACACGCTACATCACCTGCGGATGCGTCGCTCGCGTCGTCATCGTCCTCGTCGGTATCATCGCCGCTCTCGGCGATGCCCCCATCGCCGTCGTCGACCACGTCACCTTCGTCTGCGACGATCACCACTGCGTCATCCTCTGAGGTGAAGGCCCTGACCAATGCGTCCACATTATCCTCTACCAAATGTGCCAGGTCAACCCGGACGGCCGTGGGTACAGGGGCAATGGCGGCGTCGAAATCGAAGTTGTGGTCGGCATTCAGAAGGTGGCTGAAGACACGGGAGAAAGCGCACTCAAGCAGGCCACGACCCCTTTCCTCCACAAGCTGGTGAGCTCTGGTAGATCGAGCCTCCAGGCGCATCACCACCTCGGTAAAGAAGGTTAGGTGGCTGGGATAGTCATTCGAGTGAGGGGCCGGAGCATTCTCGTCATAGATGTCACCCAGGGCGGTGTTGGCCCTGTTCCGGAGGTCTTGAAGCATAGGAGCATGCTCGCGCTCCAAAGTCTGGCGCTGGAGCACTTCCTCCCTATTTCGCCATGCGATGGCCTCGGCATCATCAACTCGGTTCCGGAGAGAAAGTAGCTCAGCGCGGGCGGAGGCCAGGTCCGCCTGCTCCATAACCAGGGCGGCGGCCATGGCCTCCGCGCGCCTCTCGTCTTCATCCAACCTGGGCCTGAGGGCGGCGGCCCTGACAGCATCCTCCACACCCGCGAGCTTCAGCTTCAATTCGTACCTGCCCTCCAGATCTGCGCGAACCTCGTCCACCTGGCCATTGATCTCCTCCTTGACTCTGGGCTCACGGGCCCCGGCGGCATCTTCTGCTTGAGCAACTTGACGCTCCCTCATCTCCAGTTGCCCGAGCTTGAGGCTGCGCTCCACGATTTCCAGGGCCAGCGCCTCCTCGCGCTTCTAGACCTCCTCTTCCTTCGCGGGCATCCCCCTCAGCGATGCAAGAGCGGCCCCGCGTGCCTCCACCTGCTACTCAAGGGACGCGCTCCAGGCCTGGAGCCCCCGCGTGCGCTCCGTCGCAGCCTCGCGACGGCGGTCAGCCTCGCGAGCCTTTTCCAAGGCTCGCGAGCAGGCTTCACGGGCGATCTTGAGGGACGCCCCGAACTTCGCATTCTCGAGGTCGCGCTGATAGCGACTGAGGTTGATGGCCACCCTCAGCTTGCGCCGCACCTCCACTAGCCGGATACCTTCAGCCTCAAGACGCGAGTCAACACCAGCGAACTCTTCACCGAGGCGGCTCATCGCGCCCATCGCCTCCTGGAAGAGCTCATGGCGGACTACGCTCCTCCCGCGCTCGAGCTCGAATGCTCGACCCGCCTCGTCCTCCACCTCGGGGGCTACGGACCGAGCGCCAAGTGGCGCGCTACCTCCCGGCAGGGGGTTGGGGGCTGACTCCACGCCTAACACCGGCCCGTCCTTGCGAGGAGCCCAAGCTGATCGGGGCTTGCCGCTTGAAAAGGAACCAAAGATCGAACTCAACCAGCAGCTGTCCATGAGCAAAGGAGGATTCTTGGGCACGCCGGCCCAGCTCCACACCAGACCGTGGAGGAGGGCGGCCAAACCGCAGACTCAGCACGCCACGAAGGCGGGGACGCTCCCTCGACCGACCCCGCTCCAGGGGCGGCAGGCAGGCCAGGAACGCTCAAGGCCGATGGGGGAGTCGATGAAGGAGGAGGCCGCCTCTCAGAGGACGCAACAATATTAACGGAGGGAGCCCTGAAGGACAGACGTCAGGAAAAAAAGACCACACACAAGAAGACCACACACAAGAAGCCACGACAATAAGATGCTTACGTGTCAATCGCGATGTACTTTCGCCGCTTCAACAGCGTGAAGATATTGCTCCCGAGGACCCCTTCCTCTTGCGGAGCTCCTCAAAGTCCACACAAAGATGACCGAAGCGTTGGATGTGACAGCCGGTGCACGGCGGAGCCGAAGAAGGACTGAGAGGGATGGCTCCCGGGGAGCCCGGTCGTGGCGAGCAGCCCAGCACCCTCTTGCTGCAACCTCCTGAGGCTCCTAGAGCCTCAGCCTCGGGAGTCGCATACCGAGGCTCCTCAGCAACTGATGCCTCAGGAGGGGGGTCGTAGGCCCCCGAGGACGATGCCCCCGGATCACCACTTGGCATGTGCTCCTCAGCACTCGAGCTGCCGACCCCCGTCCGAGCTCGCTCTCTCACATCATCACCTGGGGCGAGCTCGGCACCGACAGCGAGGAAGGGAACCACGACGACGGGGTTCTCGCGAGGCCCCACCAAGCCGATTGGGCGCAGCTCCCACTCATCAAAGGAAGCCATGCTCGCAGCAAATGCGTCTTTGCTCTCGCATCGGTACAACATGTAGCTATTCTTGGGCATCTCATCTCGCAGGGGAACACCCGGTAGAACCGTGAGAACTGTTTGCCGCGCCGCAAGATGAAGCCAACTTGTCCTGAAACCTCATGTTGTCCTGGCTGCGGAGCAAGTCCCACATAGGGTGGGAGTGGTGCTGAAGCGGAGCGACTCGGCGCCTGATGAACTCCTTCACCACCATGGGCGCATTCACGTCGAGGTCCTTCAACCACCTCAGCCTAGCCCAGACGGGGGCAAGGCAGGGTCTCGTGTGCTTCTAATGGCCCTAGCCGGAGTTTGGAACCGCTAGCCCCACTGGAACTTGGAGCAGAGGGTTGAGCACGCCGGCGTCAACAAACACCCATCGAATACGGAACTCGCTCATGGATGAAGGAAGCTCGAAGTCGATCCCCGCGCCCGCCGTCGCGGCCACGGCCTGGAAGCTCACACACCCCGAGCTCTGCCGGGGATCAGTGGGATGCAACGAGAAGAAGTGGCGGAGGAGTGCCACGGAAGGAGCGATGCCCACCATGGCCTCACACAAGAAGGCGAAGACGACAAGAAGGGTCACAGATTGAGGGTCGAGATGGAGCATGTGGATCTGATAATGCTCGAGCACCGCGTTGAAGAAGGTGGAGAAGGGAGGAATCAGGCCAGCCGAGAGGGCCTCTATGAAGATCGGAACCTCGGTGACTTCCCGAGCCATGCGAGCACGGGACGCGGGCCAAGCCACCATCTCTCCCCACTCGTTGAAATTGGAGGCAAGCATGGCGCGCACCTTGTCCATGGCCTCGTCGTTGAGCACCCGAGGCCGGCCGAGCACCGGCTCAAAGGATGGAGGCGCAGTTGGCGGAGACAGAGGTTTCTTCCCCTTTTTGGCTTGTTTCGACACCATGGCGGTGAAGTAGGCGGAGTGCAAGTTAGACTAGGAGGGTAGAGCAGGGCCTCGAGGAAGCATGGAGATTGGAAGAGCCAAGCGTGGCAAAGGAAGAATAACTGTGTAAAAGGCGGGGGCCGTATAGCCAGGCGGATTCAAAGGCAGCATGGGGAAGTGGAGACGCCCACGTCCAATTAATCGGCACGCGTCAACCGAGGCTGCAGGCTTTCGGGGGCCCGCGGTGCTCCGTACATGACCCTTGGCTTCACCATGAAGCCAAGCCCAATCGCATCTTGGGCCCAGGGGCTACTGTCGGCGTTCTAGGAATGGGGGTCCCCAGACTTGCCTGCCTGTGGCCCGCGGCGTGGCTAAGCCAGCATGCCATACGGCCCATCTTCATCAACAAGGCATCCAAGACCCTCGCGAGGGGCCAAGCCTCGCGAGGCGAACGACACAAGACCTCCTCTGGAGTGTCCTAGTCGGGCAGGCTCACGAGGGGTGGTGATAACAAGGAGAGGCAAACCTCATGAGGCTCTCGTGACGTGAGCCATGACGATCGACACCAGGCGGGCGCCAGCGCATGCAGCGTCCTTGTTTCCTCTTTGTTGCTAAGGAGTCCAGCACAGGCAAGGAGTACCGAGACATCAGGCAAAGGTTGCCATATCGGTGCAACAAGACCAAGACTAGAAGGATGGCAAGACGGAGGTCATTGTGGATCCCAAGACGGCGTCACCACCAGAGCCTTTCGCAGCCGGAGACCACCTTTGTCAGGATTGCTTGTACTAGTTGTCCCCCTTCAAAATTGCCCGCCGCTATTGGCTCCCTTCCCTCTCAATATTTGGGAAGAGGACCAGGGCCTCTATAAATAGGACTAGCCACCACCATAGGTAGGGGGAGCCTGAAGATCATCCCCACACACACAAGTTAGCCAAGCACGAGAACACCTCACTCTCAGGAGCCTGTTCTTCCCCTTGTATTGTTCATCATCAGCCCAAGAGGCAATCCACCACCACCACACTAGAGTAGGGTATTACACCACAACGGAGGCCAGAACCAGTATAAATCTTGTGTCTTTCTGTGTTGCGAGTTTGTCGAGTTCGTCCACGAGATTTTAGCAAGCTAGGGCGTAGATCGGTGGGAGGAAAAGACTTCGCGCGCACCCCAGTGTTCGAACCTTAAAGGTTTGCCAAAACCCCACATCCGACAGGGACCATTCAAGACGGCACGCGGCGGCATGACTCATCTGCTTGTTGCAGTGGACAAGTTCACCAAGTGGATAGAAGCAAAGCCAATTAAGAAGTTGAATGGTCCGACTGCTGTGACTTTCATCTTCACATCACTATCCGGTATGGCATACCACACAACATCATCACCGACAATGGCACAAACTTTGCCAGCGGCGCCTTGGCCCGTTTCTGCGTGACGCAGGGCATCCGACTGGACCTAGAGTCTATTGCCCATCCGTAGTCAAATGGTGAGGTGGAGCAAGCAAACAGCCTTATTTTATCCGGCATCAAGCCCCGACTGGTCGAGCCTCTGGACCAGTCGGCCGGCTATTGGCTCGACGAGCTGCCGGCCGTCCTCTGGAGCATGCGCACCACTCCAAACAAGTCAACCGGCTTCACACCTTTCTTCCTCGTCTATGGTGCCGAGGCTGTCATCCCGACAGACATAGAATTTGACTCCCCTCGAGTCACCATGTACACCAAGGAGGAGGCGGAAGAAGCACGGCAAGACGGCATCGATCTGCTGGAAGAGGGCCGGTTGTTGGCACTCAGCCGGTCCACCATCTACCAGCAGAGCCTGCGCTGATACTACAACCAAAAGGTCAAGCCAAGATCCTCCCAAGAATGAGACCTTATGCTCCGGCTGATCCAGCGAACAGCCGACTAGCACAAGCTCTCGGCACCTTGGTAAGGCCCGTTCATCGTAAGCAAGGTTTCGGGCAACGACTCCTACTACCTCATCGACGCTCAGAAGCCTCGAGCACGCAAAAGAGATGACTCCGGCAAGGAGACGGAGCGACCATGGAATGCGAACCTCCTGTGAAGGTTTTACATTTGATGCAGTATGTACCACACCAACTTTTCTATTAAGTACGAAGACTCTAGGTCCCCCGAGAAGAGTTCGGGGACTGCCCTCTTTAATCTATATGATAAGTATTACGCCTGTCATTTGTGTTATTTCATTATTCCGTCTGGCACCGGGTTTGACTAGTCGACCCGGGGACTTGCCGCCTTGCACTATGAAATGCTTCCTGGAGCCGGATAAGTAATGTGTTGGCACCTAAGCTTTCTCCTGCCAAAAGCCATAGCTCGCAGAGCGACTGTTCGGTCGGCAGGAGTTAAGGCAGAAAGGGTGTCTGCATTGAAAATGCCTAAGGACACAAAGCATACACATAGTCCAAGCCGGCTTCCCGCCCCACCGACCGGCCGTCAAGAAGCCGGCCGACCGGCTTCTACTTAACTTGCTAGAAAACTCAAATCGGCTAAGTACTTGCCTCCCCGAAAGTTGCTAAGTACGTGACCCATCCACAACCTGTAGAGCGGCTGTCCGGCTGGCAAGACGGCAACCGAGGGAAGGCGGCAAAGGAAAAAAGTGAAAGAGCAGAAAGCAAGGAAAGATAGAACTCGACAAAAATATTTACACATCAAAAGGCCCTTGGCCGACATCCAACAAAAGTTTGAAATACACCCCGTGGGTGGAATTGTGCGAAGTTAACAAAGTTTGTCGAGACTGATAAGTAGGAACAAAAGAAGGTAAAATGGAAGCCTAGGAAGCAGCGGACGGGTTCGGCGGAATGGTGGAGTCGGTGGTGCCGGCTGGTTGAGCGGCCGGCTGGTCGGTCTCCGCTTGGTCGCCTTCAGCAGCAGCCGGTTCGCTCGGGCGTGGCTTGTTGCTGGAGGCGCGGTTGAGTTGAGGCTGGTCGTGCGCTCCGACCTCTGGCGCCTCCTCTTCACCTTCCTCCCCGTCTTCGTCTTCTCCCTCGTCGCAGGAGTCGATCACCTCGGCCGAGTCCTCGCCATCCTCTGGGTTCAGCCCGAACCACTCTGGTGGCGCCTCCGCACCATTCTCGGCCACCTCCGGGATGAAGATGCTGGTGTTGGTTTACTCGGCGATTGACGCCGCCCGCTTGATAAGATCACCCTCCACGGCCACCAGCTCCTCCTGGGCTTTCTGACAAAACATGGTCAACTGGGCTAGATTTAGCCCAAGGTACCACGCCTTGACGAACTCCAAGGCCCGCCATGCTCCGGCTCGGGCCGAGGAGCCCTTCCACACCTCAAGGCGGTCGGCCGCCACCTCCAGCCAGTCGGCAGTCCGCCTGGGTGTGCGCAGAGCCGGCATGTCTGGCCACAGGGCGGTGATCGCCTGGGCGCCGATACGCTGAAGGTGGCGCAACATCCGATGAGTCGGCCGAAGACGAGCCTGGATGCTGAGAAGCTGCTCGCGAAGAGTGCGGGGGGCGTTGGCGGCGATCTTGTCACCTTCTGCCCTCTGTCCTTCGTGATCGGCCTCAATAGCCTAGTTGGCAGCACCAGAGTGACCTGGGATGAAGTCTGCTCGGACAAAAAAGCAAAGAGTCAGATCAGAAACAAGAAGTCGGCATGATCAGAAGTCGGTGGCTTGAAGAAAGAGTAAAGAAGGAAGGTTACCGTCGACCATGTCTTCAATCTCGCCAAAGCCCACTGTCAGCATTGCCTCCTTGTTGGTCCAGGCAGAGCGCTCGATCTCGAACTCAGCAAGGAGACTTGCTTCCTTGTCCTCCGCCTTCTTCTGGGTCTTCTTGAGAAGCTCCGCCTGCTTCGCCAGTTGCGTGACCAGCCGATCACGCTCCTCGGCCAGCTTGTTGCAGCCCGCTTCCTTGGCACGCAGCATGGTGTTGGCTTCGCCCAGCTGCTGCTGCAGGGTGGCATTGGCCTCTGCAAAAGTAGAAGAAGAAAAGGACATCAACAATCAACAAAGAGAGATGTAGTTGCCAGGAAGATCTGGCCCGACTGCTCAGCAGCGGGCCTGAATCTTGGGGACTACAGCCCGCGGGTGCGCCAGCGTGCCCCCGCGGAGAAAGAAAAAGACTTACTCCGGCTCTCCGACAAGTCGACGGCCCGTTGATCCAACTCCTGGACTTTGGAGTCGAAGGAGGCTGCACGGAGGTTATGATAATCCTGCAGCAAAGATATCAGACATTATTAGTACTCGGAGCTTGCCAATTAAAGTTCCGAGCTTCCTTCTCAGCAGCCGGCCCGAAACTCGGGGACTACACCCAGTGGGTGCGCTGGCGTGCCCCCATGAAGTAATACAAGAATTAAAAACAAAGAAGCAAGAAGCATACTCGGATGGTTTCTCGCGACTCCAGGAACACATTGTTGCAGCGCTTGAGTGCGTCGGCTTCAGCGCGGAGCTTAGCCTGGATGTCCAGGATTGCCTTGTTCAAAGGGGATGTCCCGCCTCCCCATCCCCACTCAGTGGGCGCAGCACTGGTCGCCTCGGCGTCCGGGGTCAAAGAGCTCGCGGCACCAGTCTCCAGTGGGCGTGGCGCCAAGGCCGCTTTTGCTAACCGGTGGCGCGAGGGTGTGCGGACCTCAGGAGTTGGGCCTGTCGCCCACTCATCTCCGGCTGGTGGCACCGGCGGGTCGGCCACCTGTTTGTCTCGCGCCTCCTCAAAGGGTGGTGGCAGGGGCACAATTACGTCCGGCATGACGGCATCGCCGCCGTCCCTCTTCATGATCGGGTGCTCGTCGCCAGCTCTCCTAGTCGGCGCCATGAACTCTGGTGGTGGTGGTGCGGAGTTCAGGGGGTTGAAGAATATCGCCGACTGACGGCGTGTGGCTTCCTCGACCTGCTTATTCACCACGGCGGCAGCCTCGGCCTCCGCCAGCTTCTTCAAAGCGGCGGCCTCCGCCTTGTCCGCCTTCTCCAGGAGGGCGGCTTCGCGCTCCCCGCGCGCCTCCCGCGCGTTTCACTCTGTCGCCTCCCAAAAGTCGGCGGCCGGATCGATTCGCCGGGTGGTGGTGGAAGTCTCCGCCGACCCCATGATGGAGGCACCGGCCGACTTCTCGAGAGAGAGCGGAGCCCTAAATTCAATAAAATAAAACAAAGGAAGTTCAGAAAGAATCAACAAGAAAGAAGAACACAAGGGAAAGATACTTACGTCGACACCATAGGAGGCACCTTCTGGAGCTTCTGGTATTTGGCCGCCTTCGCTGCGGCCTCTTTCTGCCTGGTCGTTGTGGTTGGATTCTTGGCCTTCTTTGGCGCGCTGCCGACCAAGACGGCGCCTTGCTTACGCTTACGTGTGCCGCCTCGAGCAGTCGGCTCGACGGAGGGGCCCGCGTCTGCCCCGCCGGCGCCCCGCGCAGGGCGCAGCTCTTCTTCCTCTTCATCATCATCATCATTAGGCCAGGTCTCGATGCCGCATTCTTCGGAGCCGCCTGCTTCATAAACGCCGCCTGTCACGGTGTCCTCCAAGGAGGTCGCCCCCACGTCGAGGTCGTCCATGTCGCTCACGGCACGGTCCGATTGGTAGTCGCCACCCGCCCCTACGATGGCGGCCATCGCGTCCGACATATAGATCTATTTCAGATGATTAGAGGCCAGCTGATCAAGACCAAGATCAAGACTAAGACAAAGTATCAAAAAGAAAGAGTCGGCGCGAGAATATGGCCGCATGCCGAAGCTCCAAGACCCCTCCAGCTTGAGGCCAGAGATCTCGTTCACCAAGTTCGCGACCTCGACAGCCGACATCTCCTTAGTGCTCAGCCGGCACGGGTCGTGATGCCCGCTCATCTGGCTGATTAGGTGCGGCCGGCCTTGGAGCAGGAGAACCCGGCGCTCGACGACGGCGACCAGCAAGTCAGACGCCTTGAGGCCTTCGGTCTCAGTCAGCTCCCGGAGCCGTTGGATGGCAGCGGCGCCGTCTGCTGATACCGGCTTCGGCTTGTAGCCCTAGCTGGCCCGAGGCTTGGCAGGCGGGCCGGCTACATAAGCCGGCAGGTTGGTGAAGTCGGCGGCTGGGTCCATGTTCTCCACATAGATGTAGGATTGCTGCCACATCTTGACTGACTGTGGCAGCTTGATGGTGGGGAAGGCGTTCTTCAGCGATGGTCGGTGAACCACGACGAAGGCACCGCATTGGGCAGCCACCTCGTGGACGGAGGTGCCCTGCTTGTGTGTAGAAGAAAGCTCCCCACACCTCGATGGTGGGAAGGATGCCGAGGTAGCCTTCGCACATCATGACGTAGGCGGCCAGGAGCATCACGGTGTTTGGCGTGATGTGATGGGGCTGGAGGTGATAGAATTCAAGAAACGAACGGAGGAAGCTGCTCGCCGGCAGGCCGAAGCCGCGGATGAAGTGCGAGCGGAAGACGACCCGCTCGCCCTCACCTGGCGCCGGCGAGATCTCCCCCTCCGGCGGCACGTGTGCCTTCACGTAGTCCATGCTGGGAAGACGCTGCGTGTCACGAAGGAAAATGATGTTGTCAGGACCCCGACTCGATGTCACATCAATCTAGCCGGTAACACCTCATATCACTTTGCGGCCTCACGCACGGTATTCCCACGGGTGTCGCCTTACCTTTGCCCGGGACCGTTTGCGCCTTTTGGCTCACGTATATGATAGTGTCGCTAGCATCCATATGATAAAGAGCCCGGGCTGACATGACTAGTCGTAAACCCAAAGTGGCACAGACTTATAGGGACAGGCATCCATGACCCAGCTCCGAACGTGTCGGTCATCAGCAAATGGGTCCGGGCTGTAGCACTGGGCTAGCAGGACTCCGGTAAACTGGGCTGTAGCGGGCTAACAGGACTCCGGTACTCAAAGCGTGACATTTCCCCGAAGGGACAGACACAGGAACGAAGAAGGACACATGCCGGCCAGCCTAAGTGTTCCAGAGCAGTAGCAAGCTACCATGGCTCAGCGGTAACACTAGGAGACATTTCCCGGTAAGAGAGGCTACTAAAGATAAACAACTAGATAGTCAGATCCCACACATACCAAGCATTTCAATCATACACACAATATGCTTGATATGTGCAAATACAACGAAGCATCACAACATGACTCTACGACACAAGTACTTTATTTAAGGCTCAGAGAGCCATACATAACATACACAAAGGTACGGGTCTCACGACCCAACATACAAGTCATACAGTCATACAAAC